>NW_023413792.1:0-15385 GCF_903995425.1 Onychomys torridus | reverse complement strand
GTGTCCTGCCCACACCTGCCCCAGCTGCAGCCTGAGTGTCCTGCCCACACCTGCCCCAGCTGCAGCCTGAGTGTCCTGCCCACACCTGCCCCAGCTGCAGCCTGAGTGTCCTGCCCACACCTGCCCCAGCTGCAGCCTGAGTGTCCTGCCCACACCTGCCCAGCTGCAGCCTGAGTGTCCTGCCCACACCTGCCCCAGCTGCAGCCTGAGTGTCCTGCCCACACCTGCCCCAGCTGCAGCCTGAGTGTCCTGCCCACACCTGCTCCAGCTGCAGCCTGAGTGTCCTGCCCAACCTGCCCCAGCTGCAGCCTGAGTGTCCTGCCCACCCTGCAGCAGCTGCAGCCTGAGTGCCCTGCCCACCTGCCCCAGCTACAGCCTGAGTGTCCTGCCCCACATCTCTGGTCTCCACCCTTCTGTCTCCTTCCCAACATCCCTTTAACTTCCTTCAGGCCTGAGTCTGAGTGGCTTACCGTGGGGATCTCGTTGGGTCCACATATTGTCCTAGAGAAAAAGGAACACAGAGTGCTGAAGTCAAGCTGTGACAGGGAGGGAGACAGGAGGCTGGGAGTTCCAACAGTGAGGTGAGGACCTTGGTTACATGGAGGAACAGGGTGAAGGAGGGAAAGGTGGAAATACTGAGGGGTGCTTATGTAAGTGTGGGGTCTTGGGAGAAGAAGCAGAGCCAGGTGGGGAAACTGGAAGCTGGCAGAATTTACCTTCAGGTTCAACATCCTCAGTGTTTTCAATGAGGTCCCTGCAAGGAACAAATGGACAACATATTAGAATCTGGACAGGAAAGGGTTAAGACATGAGGTGCTGGGCTGCAGAGATGGCTCAGTCAGTAAAGTAAGTGTCACATAAGCATGAAGTCAAATTGCAGACCCAGCACCACAGAAAGCTGGATGCTGGAGAAGCAGAGACAGGCCGATAAATCCCTGGAGTTCACTGGCCAGGACTAACAGATGAGCTCTCGATTCAGGGACAGACCCTGTCTCAAAAGATAAGGTGGAGGCCTGGAGAGATGGTTCAGTTGGCAAAGTGCCAGCTTCACAAACCTGAAGACACACATTTAGATCCCCAAGGACTCGTGTGGAAATGCTGGACAGGATATGTCTGGAGAGTGGATGGAGAGAGGAGGATCCCTGAAGCTCATTGTCTGGGCAGTCTAGCCCAACTGTTGAGCTTCAGGTTAGGAGAGACCCTGACTCAAATAAATATTGACTTGAGGTGGGAAAACTGAGGGGAATCACTACATAGACCTCTACCTCCACACACGTTCACAAGTGAACACACACACACACACACACAACACACACACACACACCACACACACTGTACATGCGGGAACACAAAGAGAACAGAGAGGAACTGACAGACTCTCCATTGATCTCTGGCGTCCACACATGTGGATGTGCACCTGCACATGTACACACATAGGAACATGTTAGAAAACACACACAACTGGGCATGGTGGTGAAGGCTTGTGATGTCAGTACTCAGGAGGTGGAGACAGGGGAATCCGGGTGTTCACTGGCCAACCTACCTGGTCTAATTAGTGAGTTCCAGACCAGTGCAAGACTCTGTCTGCACAAAGCAAAGCAAACCCCCAAACAGCCTGAGGTGTGTCAACAGGACTGGAGGAAGAGCATCTGGCCAAGGAAGCCACAGGGAGAGGAGGAAGCTGGGATGCAGTGTTGCTAGCAGATGCTTGAGTTATATGCACAAGGCCCTGGGTTCCATCCCAGCACCTCATAAACTGGGTGTGGTATGATGCCTGTCATTCTAACAGTTGGCAGGTGGAGGCAAAAGGTTCAGGAGTTCCAGGTCTTCCTTGGCTACAGAGTTAGTTCCAGGCCAGCCTGGTCTTAATGTGATCCTTTCTCAGAACAGAGGGTTTGGAAAAGGAAGGGTCAGAGCAGGCCATGTACAGTAGGGAGAAGAAGAGTCAGGAGAGAAGGGCAGAGAGATTGGGAGGTGGAGAGAAAAGGGTAAGAGATGTGGAGGATCTGGAACAAAGGATTCTGGGGGAGCGGGCTCACTGACCATAGAGAAAGACAGAAGAAAGGAAGAATGGAGAGCTGTTGAATCGAGGCAGATGTTCAAGGCTGAGAGGAAACAGAGACAGAGAGGGAAGCCCCGGAAATGGAAGGAGAGAGGAGAAAGTCTGAGCGCTGAAGGTGTTGTTGTTCTGGGAAGGAGACTCCTGAGGCCCTCTGCGCTCCTTGTCAGTGAGAATCTGGGTGCCCTCCATGAGGGAGCTAGATGGTCATGAGGGGAACAAGGAGGGAGCAGACAGGATGAGTCAGTGGTTAGGGAGATGTGAAGGGTCCTGGGTGTGGTTTCTCTGTGTCTCTCTCTCTGTCTCTGTCTCTCTCTGTCTCTCTCCCTCCCTCCTCCCCCCTCCCTCCCTCCCTCCCCCTCCCTCCCTCCCCTCCCTCCTTCTCTCCCTTCTCCCTCTCCACCCCCCTCTCTCTCAGTTAGTTGAGGGGTGGAGAGATGGTTCAGTAGTTAAGAGCTTGGCTGCTCCTGCAGAGGACCCGGGTGGCGCTCACCTGGCTGGGGGTTTCGGCTTTGGTCCCTCTGTCCTGTGGGAGAAACAGTGTCCAGTGTGACATCAGTGCTGGACCCCATCATCCTTCTCCAGAGGTCCTCTGTGTTCAGACCACCCTTCAGAGGATGGGGAGCAGAGAAACCTGCCCCAGGGCAGTCAAGAGAAGAGCCTGAGCTCCCTCTGCTGGGCTGTGGTCCCACACAACGAAGCCTCACCCAGATCTCTGCTGGCTCCAGACCTCACCCCTGTCTCCTTTGCTTCCTTCACCAACCCTGAGTTCCCCTCACTCCACACCTGCTCATCTACTCTGCATTCACATGCCTTCCTTCTGTGCCTCTAGAGACCGCCTCTTTCTGGAATACATCTGCTCTACTGGTCTATTTGTCTTGCTGGACACTATGCTGTTTTAATGACTACAGTTTTCTTGCCACTTATTTATTATGTGGTAGGTGTGCCAGTGTGTATGGAGGTCAGCGGGAGACTGCAGTAGTGGATTTCCTCCACCAGGTGGCTCCCGGCCTTGGACACTGACTCCTTTAACCTCTGAGAGCTGCTGTATTTCTATAGTAAAATCTATTATTCATATATTTATTTAGCGACTGTAGCTTTTAAAGTTTTTTGTTATTGTTTTGTTCCTTAGAATTTTAAATGTATGTGCACATGAGTGTAGATGCCTACAGGATTCAGGAGAGGCTTCAGACAGGCCTGCCAGTCTGAGTTACAGGCGGTGTCAACTGCCTGCATGGTGGGGTGCTGGAGCAGAACTCAGGGTCTCTGCCCGAGCAGCCAGTGCTCTGACTCTTGACCCATCTCTCTGTGTTTTCTCTTTTGACTTATAAGCACACTTTTTCTTTTCTTGTTCTTGGTTCTTTTCACACCTCTGTCAGATCCACTCAGGCACTTCAACTGTTACCCCAACTCAGCTGAGTCAGCACACACCTGTGCGTGTGTGGGTGAAAAATCTTCACCACAGTCTAACCTGTTTGAAATCTTGGTTGTATGGGGAGGTTATGGACGATTTAGGAGGTTCAGATTCCCAGAAGAGGTATATGTCTCACTGGGTTGTGTTTGAGAATATATTGCCTCAGTCAGTTCCAGCTCTTTCCCTGTGTTCTCTGCATGTGTTGAAGATGTGACTTTTCAGTGTCCTGCTTCAGCTGCCCACCACTATTAACCTTCCTTCCACAAGTTACTTTTGATCGTGATATTTTATCACCGCAATGGAAAAGTAACGGCCATTACACACACTCAAACACACTTCGTCTTTCATGGCTTGGTTGTTTCATCAGAGTGTTTTTTAACACACTTAGACTTGTTCCTGTTCTCTGGTCCCCGTGTCCTCCATCTAATCATTGAGTGTTTATTTGAGGTCTTCTGCACCTAAGGATGACTTTGAACTACTGATCCTCCTGCCTGCCCCTTCCACACACTGGAGTTACAGACATGCACTACCACACCAGGCTAATCACAAAGTCTGAAAACTTTTCCCTTGACAGTTTCCTGGTTCTGGCCATTCATCCCCATGTGCAGATCCAGTGTGGCAAAGTGACACAGCCTGGCCCCCTCCAGTCTGTTCTCTGCACCCTAAGACTGTACTGTCAGAATCCAGCTGCTGCTCAGGCCACAGCACCGCCCTTACCTCTCACAGAGACACTGCCCAGACACTGAGTTCTCTCCAGCTGACCTGGTGCCATCCAGGTCCCTGGGTTTCTCACCAGGGCAGTGATTTTGTTCAAAGACGGTATTAGTTTCCACACATCCTGTTCCCTTTCCTGTCTCCTTCCTGGTTCATAGTGAAACCACCAGTATCCTCAGAAGGATATAAAAAGAACCCCATTTCTGCTTTGGAGCCCCTGCCGTGTGGGTGGAGACTGCAATCTCCTTAAAGCCACCTCCCATGTTGTATCTACCTTTCTGTCTGCCCATGGCATTGATAACTCATAGTAAACTCCTTCCTTCCCGTAATCTGTCTCAGTGACCCTCTTGAATCCCCATCTGAGACCTTTCACACACACAGATGTCACCATAGCAGGGTGCTGAGGTGGCCACTCCATTTGTCCTCTGGTATCAGAGGCTTGGGGACCTGATTTACCAGGTTCCCTCTGGTCATCTCCTGCCTGCTCCTCCAGCACCACACTGCTCAAGAGTCCCTGAGATGGTTTCCCTTTGCTGGAGGCCAGAGAGAGTCCTCTAACTGACTCCCAGACCTTCCTGGCTATTACGTGGATGGTGGAGCGTTGAGATAAATTCTCATATAAGCCAGGCTAGCCTTGACCTCAAGATCCTCCTGCCTCCACCTCCCAGGCAGACTTTACAGATGTGTGGATCACCATCAGCTGTGCCCAATTACAGATGTGTGGATCACCATCGGCTGTCATTGTTTTCATTTTTAATTGTGTTAGATTCATTTATTCACTGTGGTGTGTGTGTGTGTGTGTGTGTGTGTGTGTGTGTGTGTGTGCACATACCATGTTATGGGTGTGATAGAGGACAAAATCACTGCAGGACTCAAGCACTTTCCTGACTCAGCCATCCCTGAGCCCTGGCATCTGCCCTGTCATCAATCCCCTTCCAGGACTCTGGTGTAGACTGCTGTATGGAAACACTCAGGAAGTATGATGGGGTGCAGTGTGGACCACTTACCTTTCCTTCTCCTCCACCTGAGGAACACCATCAATCCCAAAACCCCAGCCAGGAGTACAGCAGCAGCCACTGTCAACCCAACTGTGGTTCCCAGACCCAGGCTCTCTTTCTTCCTGTTCATCTTCCCTTCTGTGGCTGTGAGGGCAGTTCTGGTGAGTGCAGAAGTTGCAGTGGTGGGGCTTGCAGAGGTGGTCTTGGGGGCTGGGAGGAGACAAAGGAAGTCAGTCTTGAATGTAATTGGGTTGTGGAAGCCAAATGAACATTTCCTCCCTAAGTTTTGTGCTCATGGAGTTTTTCACAGCAAAAAAAACCCTGAACTAGGAAACCTTCTGCCCCTGAATCCCTCAAGTCCTCTGTTGAATCCCCATAGGGACTTGATGTGGGATGATTTCTCTCCAGGATGGTACAATCTGTCTCCTGCCACCTCCATTCCCCCAACAGCAGTGACTGTACCCTGAAGCCATGATGCCATCACAGGGGTCGGGCACTTTCTGTGGAAGAGCAGCGTGGGGCTTTGGTGTAAGTGGAAGTTTCTGTCCCTTCAGCAAAACCCAAATACAGGGCACCTGCTTTCCAAATTACCACCCAGAGACTTATTATATAATTAATATATGTTATATATAAATATATTAATATAAAGGCTCCACTGGTAGCTCAGGCTTATTACTAACTGGCTCTTACACTGAAATTAACCCATAATTATTATCTATGTTTAACTTGGTAGCTTTTCTCAGTAGGGCAGTCTCATCTTGCTTCCTCTGCATCTGCCTGAGGATTCCTGACTCAACCCTTCCTCTTCCTAGCAAACCCAGGGACCTGTGTGTGTTGCCATGCACTTGTAATCCCAGCACTTCAAGGGGAAAATAGACAGATCCCTGGGGATCACTGCCAGCTGTCCTAGCCCAGTTTGTGAGTTCAGCCCAGAGAAAGACCCAAAGACCCATCAAAGGAAACATAGGAAGAGAGACAGAGAGACAGAGAGACAGAGAAATCTTTAACTAGGGGTCTTTTTGCTTAGACCTGAAAGAGAAAACGGGCAAAGGAGAGTACTATTGAATTACCCTACAAATATGGAAATTACAGAAAGAGAATTAATAAGTCAATCCCAGGGTTCTTTTCAATACTTGTTGCAAATATTCTCCAGGCGATATCTTTGCCCTAAATGAGGATATTTTGCCTGGATAAAACATTTCTTCTGAGTCTGTGGCTGCAGCTCAGTGGTGGCGTGCTTGCCTAGCATGCCTGAGGCCCTGAGTCCATCTCAAGCACTGGACACAGGAGTGGTGAAATGCCATTTTGGTCCCAGCTCTTGGGAAAGAGTTCAAGGCCATCTTAGATTATATAGCAATTTGAGACCAGCATGGACACATGAGACCCTGGCTTAAAGAAATGGAAAAAAAAAAGAAATTTTTTTATCGTTAGTTTTAATATTTTTAAAACATTGGGCAGGAATACTCAGTTAATGAATTAATTTTTAAAATGCTGATAAAAAATACTGATGCAAGAATTCATAGTGGAATGAGGAGTGACTCAATGGCAGAGCCCTTGTCTAGTGTGCATGTGGCCTTGAGGACCATCTGAAGTCTAGCTAAAAGAAGAAAAACATGGTGTGTCTGCCTAAAGCAGAGAAAGGCATGGCTGTCTTATATTGATTGTTCTACAAGCACCTAATAGATTATCCCAAAGGCTAGAGACATTAGGAAGGAGGAAGTGGGAGTATACTGGAAGAACACAGCCAATTAGGAAACATGTAGGAGACACAGAAAATGCAGAGGTAAGGTGCCTGGTCAGTTCTGGCTGTGGAGTTTATCCTGAACCAGCACAGGGTTAAGATGAGCTGTGGTTTGCCAGGGGGTGGTGGGTTGGTCTAACTTGGAAGGACCAAATCGATTTATCACTGGCACTGCTGAGAATTGGCAATGTAATTAATGATGATTATTATTTGACTATTAATTTTATATTTATTTTCTAAATATGTATTTTAATTAAATTTTTGCACACACAATGGTGCATGAATGTGTGTGTGCTTTTGTGTGTGTGTGTGTGTGTTTGTGTGTGTGTCAGAGGTTAACCTTGGGTATTCCTTTTTCAGATGTCATACACCCTTATTTGTAAGACAGACCTCGTGAGCACCTGTAACCACAACACTGTGGGAGATGGGAGAAGAGGATCAATGGGGCTTCACAGCCCATCAGCCTAGCTCCAGGTTCAGTGAGAGACCCTGCCTCATGGGAATAAGGTGGGTCTAATCAGAGGAGGAACCCCAATGTCCATCCACCTCTGACCTTCCCAAGCACAAAAATTAATAGTCCACCCACTCACAACACACACACAAACACACACACACACACATGCATGCTTACACAATATATACATACTCCACAAAATCAAGATAGAAAGCAGGCAAGCAACAGTGGTGAACTCCACAGAGGCCATGTGTCTGCTGGTTGATAGATGTTTGGAGGTTGATAGATGTTTCAGGGCCTGTTCCTCACCAGCATGACCTTGGGCAGAGGTGGAATTCTGCTGGTCTCCATGTCTCTCTGTATAGTGACCATGAGAGTGCCCAGCAGTGGTGACAGGTGGCCGGGGTAATGTCCACACAGAGACTAGGCTGGGCCTGTGTGCACTCTGTGTGGAAGCTGCAGTTCAGCTGCCATGGAGGAGAAGAAGTGACCAGAGAACCTGATCATGGTGAAAACATGAGGGTCTGTGTGGGAAGATGGGGATGGGGAGGAAGGGGGAAGAGGGAAATGAGGAAGAGGAAAAGAAACTGGGGCAGGGAGAGGTGAGGGATGTGTCTAGAGACTGGTGAAGTGGGGGACCCAGAAAAGGAGGAGGGGTACACGGGGCCAGAAGGCAACTTCTGTGGAAGGCACGAGATATGGTGTAAAGTCCAGATCTAAGGGAGACCCTGACACAGGACCAGGTGAAGGCTGCTCCGTCCTGGAGAGGCCAGATCCACATGGATTTGTGTCAATGAGGGTGGGGTGGGCAGGGCGGTAGTGCAGTTTGGAGAAAGGAGCAGGAGCCTGGGCCATCTGGGAAGAGCTGAGACTGGGGGTGGGGTGGATCTGAGAGCACATGAGGGCAGATCAGAGAGAGCAGCCAAGGCTTGTGGATGATTGTGGGGAAGAGGAAAGCTGGAGTTGTCAGAGCTCTGGGGAGGGGACAGGACACATGAAAAGATCAGAAGTATAAGATCTCTAATGACATCTATGGCACAAGAAAGCCAGGGTCACCAGGGCCTGACCTGGGATGTGCTCACCAGGAGTGATGGTGAGTTGGGTTCCATGAATCGACTGAAACTCCTCCATGCCTTTTTTTGTGTTCAGATGAACTCGGCAGAAGTACACTGTCTGATCCTCCTTCTTCAAGTCCAGGATTCTGAGGACTCCAGATGTCTGAGGCTGTGTCCCATTCAGGATTAGCCAGTTCTTGAAATGCTTATGTGTGATAGGTGGGTTGGAGTTGTAGATATATTCCCCATGGAAGTGCTTCCATCTCCAGAGAATCCTCATCTGTGGATCCTCTGCCAACTCCCAGGAGAAGTAGAAAGAGAAGTGGATCTCGATGGAGCCGCCCTGTACACCAGAGAGGTTTGCTGGTTGTTTGAATCCAAAGGCATTTACTTTGTTGGATCTTGCTGAGTTACCTGGGGAGGATGGGGATCAGAGTATGGAGAGGCTTCCTGGGCTATCATCCATAGTCAGATGTGGGACACAGGGAGGGACTGTCCTTATGGCCGACTGTCCCATACAGGACAGGACAGACAAGGAAGTGTTGGGCTGGACCCACTCTGAGGATGAGCTCTCTCTTGGGACACAGAGCACTGGTGGCTTCTCTAGCAGATCCCTGTCCACAGGACAGCCTGCTCTTCCCAGCCCCCTGGCCCCTCCATGGTTAAGGCAGAGTCCCAGCTAACAAGGTCCCCAAACTCACGAACTTGCAGACATTCAGCTGACAGCAGCAGAAGCAGGATCCAAGCCATGGCCTGATTCCCTCCAGGAAGTGAGACCAATGGAGCCACCAGACAGGAGAGGAGACCTGTGAGGGACCCTGGAGTGCTCAGGAGTCAGGAGAGAATCGGAGAAAAGGGGAATATAACACTTGGGCCTTCTCATGTGGAGGACTGAGTGGGGGAAGAACCTCCCCATCTCCACCTCCTTGTAACCAGTAACTTCCTTCATCATTCTGGCTTCTTCTTTCTCACACTGTAAAGATTATCCCAGTGGTCACTGACAGGATTGTCAGGCCCTTGAGCCCAGCCCCCAGTTTTGACAGTTGATCTGCCACCACAGGATTACCCAGTCCTCATCCTGAGTAAACAATGTCTCTCCAGGCCAGGCTCTGTGACTTTTTAGACTCCAGTTCCTGACAGTGTTCCTAGCAATCAGACTCTGATTTTATACCCAGCTGTGTTTTCCCCTGACAGTGGTGACAGAGAACAGGATCAACCCTTCCTATTTCTGTCTGAAAAATCCAGTTCCAGAAACTTCCCTCAATTAACCCATAGTGCAGGCCCTGTGGGCCCTGACCCAGAAGATAACGTCACTGATGAAAACTGTCCGGCTGTCCACCCATCCTGTCACACGAGGTTCCCAGCACTCCTTGAATTCTTTTTCTGAATGACAACATACAGACCCAGAGAAACCTGTCCAGAGTGGGTCCTGAGGAGAGTGGAGCAGATGCCAGAGAGTGGAAAGATGGAGGCTGGTGGTGTAGACAGGACACTCAGGCTGCACCTGAGACTTTACATTAGCACAGTTGTCCCGCCCCCATCTGACCTCTTCTTTCTCCCCTAGGATGACATCATCATCTTCATCTCCCTCATGTGCTGCCAACCTCAGCATGAGCATCTCCCTGTACCCCTGCCCAGGGGAGCCCCAAGAAGACACTCTATAGTGTCTTCAGGCCCAGTGGGTAGGGCTGGGTGACCAGCTCAGTCTCCTGCTCCTCTGGATGAAGTCTCCCAACTTTGCAGGTAGCCAAGGCCATACACAGAACCTCACATGCCACTGAGTTTGAGGTCACAGAAACTGAGAAACTCTCAATTTCCTCTTCAACATTACATATTGCTTAAATGAAATTATTAATATTCACAGAATTTGTTTGAGTAAATCTAAAGAAAAAAATGTTGACATCTTCAAGTTCTCTGTCTCCAAACAAAGTGAAGTAACAGATGACCAGCCTCCATGACTTTTACTGACTCTCTGGAGTTTTGGTTAGCTTGCTGCTTGTTTGATATTAAGACAGCATCTTATGTAGCCAGGCTACCTCAAACTCAATAGGTACTAATGACAGCCTCCAATTCATGATCTTTCTATCTCTACAGTCAATCAATGGGATTACAGGCATATGTCACCATGCCTGGCTTCCTCTACTACTTCTTTTAACTGACTGGCTCAGGTCAGGTAACACAAATCCCAAACACTGGTAGTCATGTTAGAACCCATGTGTGCTCCCCATTCCAACAACAATGTTCCCTTAACCTTGAGGGGATTTGAACTAAACATTGATGAGAATGTTGGTTCTGTGAGGTCTTTCTTGTGGGCTCCTTTGCTGTTTCTCCCTTTTGAACAATGGAAACCAGACATGGTAAGTCACATGACCACCTGAGTAACAGCTTTGAGGATACTTCCCTGTTCCCAGTTGTCTGCAGGGAGGAGATGATTAACAGACACTCCCATAGATGACTGGTCAGACCATCATCATGGCATCCTGTTTGTATGAACACCCCAGGGATGCTCAGATTAGACATCATCCCAGCTGACAAGATCACTGTGACCATGGCTGCTGCTGAGTTCAGCCTCAGGAGGCTTGGATCCATTACACCACTGCAGACATCTCACAGCTGACCCAGGAGACTTCACTTTAGCCATGAGAAGTCTGGGTGACTTCTCCATGACCCCTCCTGTCTTCAACTGGTACCATGGGAACTGGGGACAGTTTCTTTTTTTTTTTTTTCAAAATTGAAGCAAGCTTTAATTAATACTGGCCAGCTTGGTGGACTCTGACCAGGTCCCTTCCAGGATTCCCAAGAAATGGTTGACTACAAGTCACATTTTGCAGAGGCTTAAAAAGTTAAAACCACAGGGCCACTATATTTCCCATCAGTTCCAGTCAGGGGCAAATATATCTCCTGATGCAGTTCCTGCCTGCATACCCCACCCCCTCATTCCCACACCCAATCAGAGGCAAGCACACATCCTAATGTATTTCCTGCTCATGTACCTCCTGCCTACTGTCAGACCTGAAGTTAACCTGTAAGCTCTATCTGCTCTATCAGGTAGCTTCGTGGGATTCTGGGAGTTGTAGTTATTCAAAAATAGCAACAAAGCCTCATGGAAAGATATGGTGGCCTATGGATTTTGTCTACATAAGCCCAGCTAACACATGCCTCAGGGCCACTTACCTGGAAAGTTTCCAAATGATGGTCCTGACCAAATTCCATCTTGCTCAGTATTTAAAATCTTAATTAACACTTACATGTGATCAAGCACATGGATGCAGTTGAGTCAAACAAAATTGTTTAGGGGAGTGAAAACATGTGGCTTGTTATCTCCCATAAACTTTTATTGTGATATTTTATTTGTACTGAAATGTGATTTTATTTGTATATTAATAAAGTTGCCTTGGGGTCAGAGTAAGCCATAGCAGAAGCTGTGTGGTGGTGGTACACACCTTTAATTCCAACACTTGGGAGGCAGAGCAGGGAGGATCTCTGTGTATTCAAGGACACAGCCAGCATGGCGACACACGCCTTTAATCTCAATACTAAGCATAGAAGACCTGGAGGTCTGTACAGACAGGCAGTGACGAGGAGGTCATTTGGCTGGGTTTATAACCAATGAGAAAGCAGAACAGAAAGTCTATATAAAAGACTGGATACAGGAAGTAGCTCTCTTGTGGAGAGGAAAGTCAGAAAAGCAGTGAAGGGTTTTCAGCTCTCAGCTATTGCTCCGACCTCTTGGCTTTTAACTCTGCAATTGGCTCTGAGTTTCTTATTTAACAAGACAGTTGCATCTACAAACATTAGCCTCCAGCATTTCAGGAACTGTCTGTCCTTGGGCAAGGGACTTGCTGATCAGAGGCATTTTGTTTCATGGATCTCTTAGGTATAGTAATTAAAACTTAAAATGTAAGCCGGGCAGTGGAGGTGCACGCCTGTAATCCTAGCACTCAGGAGGCAGAGGCAGGTGGATCTCTGTGAGTTCGAGTCCAGCCTGGTCTACAGAGATAGTCCAGGACAGGCTTCAAAGCTACAGAGAAAACCTGTCTCAATAAACCAAACCAAACCAAACCAAACCAAACCAAACAAAACAAAACAAAACAAAAAAACGAAAAAAAACAAAAAACAAAAAAAAAACTTAAAATGTAACTTTGGCTCTCACATACTGACCAAAGTAAATGGTAGATCAAAAGGGAGGGGGGACAGTTTGTTAATAGACACAGCAAGTTGATATGCCATGAGACATTTATTAATAAATGTGGTGATATATTGTGCACCCCAATAAATCTTATTATGGGATTAGAGGACAGAGCCAGTCCCTAGATTAGACATAGACATCAGACCGTGATGGGCCCAGATCCTTAAATCCTACCACTGGAGACAGAGGTCCATGTGGAGATCTGTCTGGATCTCGGTGAGTTCAAGACCATACTATTGGTGAAATTATTAAGGCCACTCCACGTAGTTAAAAGGGAGGTTTATTTTGTGGGGTAACTTACAAATGAAGGGGTAGGTTGCAGGATCTGGCAAAGGTATAGCGCAGTCCAGCGGTGTTCTCTGGGGAACTCTGCTAGGTCTACCTCCAGCGTCCAGGGTCCGGAACCCAAAGAGAGAGCCTCCTCTCGATCCTCGGTCTTCCACTTCCTCCTCCATCCTGCCTCGTGGGCGTGACCATTACTGAAGCCTCAAATGGGGGTTGGAATTTCCAGGCCAATGCTGGGATGGCTATCCACTACACCATACTGGGAACAGAGCCAAATGTGGTGAAACACTCCTTTAATCCAAACACTTGAGATCTCATTCCTTTGCTTGGGAAGCATATATGCCTTTAATTCCAGGAAGTAAGATGGCAGGTACAAAAAAGGAATATAAGGCATGAGGAAACGGGAACTCACTGTCCTGAGATGAGGATTTTCTAGACTAAGAGCTAGTGGCTGGCTTATTCTATTCTGTTGATCTTTCAGCTTGCATCCCAATAAACTGGCTCCAGGATTTATTTAATTAATAAGACTGTTTATCAATTCGTGTTAAAAAATAAAAAGTGTTGTTAACTCCATGGAGAGACAGGAACAGCAGTGTTGCGCTCTCATGATCAGAGAAAGACAAGATGCCCTGCAGAGAGGATATTAGAGCCCAAGGTGGCAGAAGTGGGGATTATCTTCTTGTAACCTGTCCAAGGAAAGGATGTTTCACAGCACAGGCCATGCTCTCTGATTCCCAGGCAGGAGACAGGGAAGGGGGTGAGGATGCAGGGTGAGTAGGCATCAATCCCAGCTTGGATGTAAACTGACCTCCTGGTGAGAGATCCTGGCCCCTGGAGGCCTGTTAGCTGGGGACTGACAGACAATGTTTGTCTCTGAGAAGGAGAGGACAATTTTCCAGAGTCAGTTTTCTCTTTGCACCACTTAGGTTCCCAGAATCAAATGCAGATCATTGAGTTAGGCCACAAACACCTTTTCCCACTGAGCTATCAGTCTGTCTGCTCCCCACTTTTCTTTTGGCCATTAATTTGTAATTTTGAGATACGGGTTTTTAGATACATTTGGAAAATGTTATGACTGTGATTTATCCCTATGAGGAGTCCACATTATTTTTATGACATGGTCACTGATTGTTCTGGAAGTCAGTAATTAGACTAGACTAGCTGGACAGACAGCTCCACAACTCTGGCTGTCTCTTCCTTGTCCACACCTGGGATTACAAATTCCTGTCACCTCCCTAGTTTATAATGTGGGTGCTCCCAATCAAAGTCAGGTCCTCCAGCCTGTGTGCAATTTTTCTGATGAAATTATCTCTCCAGATCCCTTGCATGCCCTCATTAAAAAAATTCCCCAAAGCCTGTCTAATCAAAGTTCCATTACTGTGAAGAGATGGCAACTCTTATGAAGGAAAATATTTAATTGGGGTTGGCTTACAGTTTCAAAGGTTTAGTTGATTATCCTCATGGTGGGAAGGTTGGTGGTACACTGGCAGACATGGTGCTGGAGATGTAGCTGGCATTCTACATGAAGATAGCAGGCAGCAGGAAGAGAGAGGGAGACACTGGTCCTGGCTTGAGCATCTGAATAGGGAAATCTGACCACCAGTGACCCACTTCCTCCAACAAGGCCACACCTTCTCTAACAAGGCCACACATTGCCTGGTGACAAAGCAGACAAACCCTTGAGTCTATGGAGGCCATTCTTGTTCAAACCACCACACAGCCCCTCAGCTGCTCCTAGGGATGACAGGCTCTCCCCTGGCTGTGGTCATCTTGAGTCTCCTGGCCTGTAGGAGAAGAAACAGAGTCACTGTGGCAGCCATGCTGACCCTCCATCTGCCTCTCAGCTGTTCTCTGTGTTCAGACAACATCAGGGGCCCAGGGCAGCAAACAGCTCTGCAGCAGACATTCTGAGAGTCACCAGGACCTGAGGCTGTTCCTCAGCTGTCCTTCTGCACAGCACAGCCAATCAGAGGACAGCTCTCCTGGTCCTTTGTCCCTTGTCCATGTCCTTCTCCCTCTGTTTACTTCTCCTGCCTGATCCCATGTCTCCTCACTGCCTTCCCTGCCCTGCACTCACCATGCCTCCCTTTTGTCTCCCTGGAGACTGGCTCTCTA
This sequence comes from Onychomys torridus, assembly GCF_903995425.1. NCBI lineage: Eukaryota > Metazoa > Chordata > Mammalia > Rodentia > Cricetidae > Onychomys > Onychomys torridus. Next base: position 361 of record NW_023413792.1, on the reverse strand, counting down.
GCTTTCCCTGTGAGTGCAGGCTGCTGCCACCTGCAGATCAGCTCAGGGTTTATCCCAGTCAGACTTCTGCTGCCTCTCAGCTGCTGCTCTCCAGCTCTCAGATGCTCCACTTTCCTGTTGGAGGGCTGAGACCTTGTGAAGACCAGGGATACATCTTCAAACTTTAGTTCTGCTCTCTTTACACTCCACTCTCTGCTCATCTCTGCTCCTGTCCTGCAGTCTTCTAGTCACCATGGCTTTAAATCTGCTCTGAACACCGTCCACACTTGTCTTGTTGTGTGAGTACAAGGTCTCAAGAGCCCAGGTTGACCAGCAACTTTCTCTGTATCTTTAGAAGACTTCAACTCTGGATCCTTCTGTC
>NW_023413791.1:0-27988 GCF_903995425.1 Onychomys torridus | reverse complement strand
CCTTGATCTAAGAGTATAACACAATGCCATTACTAGACATTTTATTGCCTTTTTTAAAAGACATTTTTAAAATTTATTTATTATGAAGTGTTCTGTCTGAATGTATGCCTGCAGGCCAGAAGAGGATGCCAGATGTCACAGATGGCTGTGAGCCACCATGTGGTGTTGGGAATTGATCTCAGGACCTCTGGAAGAGTAGTCAGTGCTCTTAACCTCCGAGCCATCTCTCCAGCCCTTTATTGCCTTTTAAAGTACTGTAGCATTTGTTTTTACTGTAGGTAACTGAGATATCTAGTCCCTGATTCTTTTTCACCCACGTTGAGTATTTATGCATTCAAATCAGATATTGGTTGCCTACTCTTACAAATTTGTGCAACCAATTCCCTAGATATCATGTAGGTGAGACATCATTGTAGGATAAAGGATTTTCACATGTGTTTGCATTTGCAGCTTTCTTTTGTTAATGGCCAGAGTACATTTCAGTATCAAAGACGCTAGAATACTGGGTGAAAGTTCAATGAAAGCACCAGATCAACTTCTGAATTTTTCCTCTGTTGTGAAGGTAAACTTGTGAAGGTCTTATTAATGGGTCCTTGCCAGCAGTCCATGGAGGACAACCTACAATCCTGGCCATATCCTGTATTGTTTGGTGACTCCCATGGAATCCCTTTAGGTGACAACCTAACTAGATGTAACACAATTCTTTTGTAATGAAATGGCATTTTGGTCTCTTTCTCCCCTATTATTTAGTGAATTTATTTCTTTCTCCTTTAGACATGTATAGAATTTAGAAAGCTTCAACTGTATTAGGTTTATACAATACTCAAGTGGCCTTTAATTTTTGCCATCTTTCTATACATTTCCTCACTCTTCCTTCTTGCCATCCCTATCCCTATTTGATCTTCTAAATAATTTTAATTTGTACTTTCATGGTGGCTGAATATGTTGAACATTTTTTTTTCTTTCTTTTTTCTTTCTTTTAAAGAGACAGGCTTTCTCTGTGTATTTTTGTGACTTTTCTGGGACTCACTAGGCAGCCTAGGCTGGCCTCAAACTGACAGACATCCACCTGGCTCTGCCTCCAAGGGGTGAGTTTAAAGGCATGCACCACCACCGCCTGGCAGAACACTCTTAAGTATTGTTCAGCCATGAGTGTTTCATCTTCTGACAATGCTTAGTTCTGTACATTTTCTAAACTGACCTAACTTTTCTCTTCTTCCAGTTTTACATTCTTTTAAATATACTAACCCTTTATTGCCACTCTCCAAAAAGTATTTGTTAAACTGCTGTGTCTATTCCTTTGGTGTTATTTAAATCTATGTCAGTGCTAAGCTAGCTATGGCTGTGCAATCTAATTATGGGTTTTCTACTCCATTGAAAGATTTGTACACTGTAGTGTCAGTATTATGATCCTCTGTGACTATGTCAGGTGTGTGTAATGGAACATATTTATTAAGATATCTCCAGCCTTATTCTTTTTGTTGTCAATTGTTTGATCCATCCAGAGTCTGTTTGTCTATTTGAATTTAAGGATTTTTTCATAGTCCCATTTTTCTTTATATTATGATAGAATTTTGATGAACATTGTGTAGAATATCAGCATATTATTCATTATACATGCAACTATTATTTGCACAATATTAATTATCAATCCAGAAGTATGTGAGATAGATTCCAACTTTCAGTGTCGGTTTCTTTTCTTGGTGTTAAAAATGTTCACCATGAAGATGCTTAATATCTTTGGTGATGTTTATTCCCGAATATTTCAAGTTTGAGAGGTTACTGTAGTGGATTTGCTTCCTTGGGATATTCCTCAGTATTATCCTTTCTGTTATATGGAAGAGCAATTAAGTTTGTGGGCTGATTTTGCATGCTGCCCTTTTCCAGAGAGTAGTCATCAGATGGAAGAATTTTCACAGAAAATATTTAGAGCCTCATGTACAAGTGAAAAATCATTATCACATAGAGATTATTTGACTCCTTTTCTTTTCTGCTGACTTGTTACTCTAGAAGAATATAATAGGCCTACACTTATTCCAGGGGAATGTGTATTTTCATCCTTTGTTGCTTGAAAGGAAAGACTTAGTTTTTCTATTTTTTCAAAATTCTTGACTGTTGTTAGAGTTTTCCTGCCTGGCCCAGTCAGGACAAATCTCTTTTACCCATCAGTCCCTTAGTCGCTCAGACCCAACCAAGAAAGCACACAGAAAATTATATTGCTTATAAACGGTATGACCATGACAGGCTGTTTGTTATCTACTTCTTCTATCTTAAATTAACCCATTTCTGTTAATCTATACTTTGCCACGTGGCTTGTGTCTTACCAATGTCTTTACATGTTGCTTGTCATGGCGGCGGCTGGCAGTCTCTCTAGCCTTCTACTTCCCAGAATTCTCTTCTCTCTTGTCCCACCTATACTTCCTGCCTGGCCACTGTCCAATCAGAACTTTATTTACACAGAGCAATATCCACAGCACTTCCCCTTTTCTTTTTTTTTAAGGAAGGTTTTAACTTATACATAGTACAATTACATATAACAAAACAATTATCAAGCAAGAATTACAGTTACAATATTAAAGAAGATATCCTATCTATCTTATATTTGTGAGTCTAAGGTTTTATATCTAACATCTTGTATCATAACTGAGGAAATTATAACTATCTAGTCTTCAACCACATCAAAGACCTCAGAAGGATATAATATTATCTGAGAACCGGGAAAAGGATGTAAGCAACTTTCGGGAGTCTTGCAGGGTAGATAGAGACACCTGGCAGCCTGGACAGTCACCTAATGTTCCTTTGTGAAGTTGGGGCATTGTCTTCAGCCCACAGGGCTAGAGTCTCTTGGTCACTTCTCTCAGTGTGCTGTAGAATGTCTGGCAGTTTCCTCTGCAAAGCAGAATCCTGAAGGACCATTTTGAAAGCAAAGTTTATTGGTCACCTTTCTATGGGTCCTGCATGTCCAGTCGATCAAGCAGTCCAGGCAAGAACTGTTTCTTGCCCAAATGGCTATTTTTGCCAAGGTGAAGATAAACTCCATATGAAGTGTCTTCAATGCCTATCCTACTCTCTGAAGTAAATTGGTGCTGCCAGGAGCAGACATGTCTCACTGTCCAGAAAGTCTAAATTTTAAAAGTATTTTAAAAGCCATATTCTGTGGGTCTTTGAAATATTTGAAGATTACCTATCTATCTGAAATATCTCTATGTACATCTAGAAGACTTAACTAACATGGCTACAAGTATGATTATCATAGATGACTAATTATTAATCTATTTTTAATTATCCATTTCAATTTAAAATGAGCTATAGAAACATAATACCTTAAACACGATTAGAAATATTCACATAGTATAACAAAATTAACTTTAAATTTGTATCAATAGACTAAAGTCTATACCAATGTAAAACATTTTAAACAAGTTGTTGCTCTTTAGAAGTAAGTTCCTTCCTTAATCTACCCTTTCATCCTATTATATCTATATCATATCCCCTTTTCTTCTTTAGAAAGAGATCGCATTTATAATCAACCTGCTTTAAAGAAAAATACTGGTTTTTCTCTGTCCCACACTAGAGGGCTCTTCTGATTTGGGACATAAGAATCTCTTAACCTTTTCTTTTAGCAATATGTTTGGGTTTAGAGAATGAGTGAGCCATTTCCATCTCCAAAGCCAGCTTGATAATTTTGGGTATGTGGGCGTAGTTTCTATTACTACTTCCTGCTGGAGGGGGGCGCTGTATCTTATGGGGATACAAAGAAAATTTTAGAATTATAGAGTAGTCCATTAGGGTGAACCTCTGAGCCAGTTGCCTTGAAACCATTCTGGATGTCAGATCATCTGGGCCATGGTGTCATCAGAGACCTTTCAGGTGGTCTTGGCTGATCAAACCTGATATATCTTAATCTGGAACAAATCCACAGCCTCTGGCTTTCTGTGGAAAATAAAGCAGAGACTCTTTTTTAAAGCAACATATCCTTATATCCAAATTTTGACTCAAGGTACCTTTAAAATTTACATATTTGTTTAACTCAACAGCTTTTACGATCAAATCTTTTTCTGTAGTTAAAAATCCCAAAGACAAGACAAAACAGATTCTCTGTGTAATATCCATCTTTGTAAGACTGAAAGGCCACTGTGACTGCTGGCTCCACCCACCTCAGCTTCCCAACATGGCGGCAGTACAGTTAACTGCCAGATCTGGGTCTGGAGGCGTGTGTACCATCAACTATCAGAAGCAGTTCTATCAAAGCAGTGCATAGCCCATAAACTTTGTTTTTTTTAAACTAGCAAAATCTAAATCTACCACGCAGCAGAGTAAAGTGCTGCTTGTAGATTCCTCATTTCTGCTGCACTGCAGGTCAGATACACATGCCAGGAACCCGCCATAGTAGTTCAAACATGCAGGCTATCGCTAACTTGAGAGAGACAACTAGGAAGCTGTTTTTAGCTCTGTTTTAGAATCTTTTTACTCAGGTTTTAGGTGGAAATTTTTGCCAATACTTTGGGTGCCATTTGTAGTTAGAGTTTTCCTGCCTGGCCCAGTCAGGACAAATCTCTTTTACCTGTCAGTACCATAGTCACTCAGATCCAACCAAGAAAGCACACAGAAACTTATATTGCTAATAAACTATATGACCGTGGCAGGCTGTTTGTTATCTACTTCTTCTATCTTAAATTACCCCATTTCTGTAAATCTATACTTTGTCATGTGGCTTGTGGCTTACCAGTGTCTTTACCTGTTGCTTGTCATGACGGCGGCTGGCAGTCTCTTGCAAGTCCTTTTCATAAGAAGCAGTAAACCTATCACTGGAAGTAGGAAACTTTATAAATACTTAGCAATAAAATATCTCTGCATCTTCACTCCATAACATTTGGGAGCATAGAGCACCTTCTTCCTTCCCTAACTTTCAACTTATTGAAACCAAGACCCTGTTAATGTGCTCACAGGTGAAGAAAATACTGATAAACAGTATGAGAAAGATAACACCAGAGACATTAAGAAGGAGTAGTAACACAGAACGTTTGCATTGAGCAATAGAACCCAAAGGTTATTGTCATCACCATGGTAATTGGAGGAAACCATAGTGTAATTGCTCTGAATCATTGCGTAATTGCAGAGAGGCATTATGGGCTTCCAAGATTTAAAGTATTTTTATTTAGAACAATGTTTTAATGGATAGTTGTAATTGGTTAATTTGTTTAAGGGGCTAAGAAATTTGTTCCTAGCCAATCACAAAACAAGGTATAATGAACTTTTTTTGTTATTTAATATATTTTTGTTTAATTTTACAAATCAGCTATGGGTTCTCATGTCCTTCCCCAACCCAAACCCACACCCAACTTCCCCATAGCCCCTCCCCTTCATTCCCATCTCCTCTAGGGCCAAGACTCCCCTGGGGATTCATTTCAACCTGGTGGATTCAGTACAGGCAGGTCCAGTACCTCTTTTCAGGATGAGCAAAGTGTCCCCGTTTAATCCCAAGGTTCCAAACAGCCAGCTCATGCACTAAGGACAAATCCTATTCTCATAGCCTGGATGTCTCCAGTTGGGGGCTCCACAGCCTTTGGTTCATAATTCATGTGCTTCCATTCATTTTAACTGAAGAATGGATAAAGAAAATATGGTACTTATACACAATGGAGTACTACTCAGCAGAGAATAACAATGACTTAATGAGGTTTGCAGGCAAATGGATGGATCTAGAAAAAAACATCCTGAGTGAGGTAACCCAGACTCAGAAGGACAAACATGGTATATACTTACTCATAGTAGGATACTAAATGTAAAACAAAGATGACTAGACTGCTACACAACTCCAGGGAGGCTATCTAGAAAACAGGAACCTAGGAGACAGAGGGATCACCCAATGACAGAGAAATAGATGAGATCTACATGAACAACCTGGATGAGAGTGGGAGTAATGAAGGGCAAGATTTGAGGGAAAGAAAGCTTAGGGAGCAGGAAATTCCAGCTGGATCAAGAACAGAAAGGGAAAACAAGGAATAACAGTTCATGATAAATGAAGACCACATGAGAACCGGAATAGGCAGAGTGCTCAAGAGGTCCCCAGAAATCCACAATGATAGATCCACTATAGACTGCTGGCAATGGTCGAGAGAAAGCCTGATCTGACCTAGTCTGGTGATCAGATGGCCAAATGCCCTAACGGTTGTGCTGGAACTCTCATCCAATAACTGATGGAAGTGGATGCAGAGGTCCTTGGCCAGGCCCCATTTGGAGCTCCAGGAGTCCAGTTGTTGAGAAAGAGGAGGGACTGTAAGAGCATGAATTGTTGAGACCAAGATTGGAAAAGCACAGGGACAAATAGCCAAATGATCATGAACTTTTTAAATGTTTAGAATTGAATGTGCAATAAGATTGAGAAGAGAACAGTAGTCTTTTTTGCCTCATCTCAAATACTAAATCACAATAAACAGCAAAGACATGCCCTATATTTTTCTTACATTGTCTCCAGTCCATTTCAACTGAGTGAGGATCTGCATCCCATACTCAGCAGAACATTATCACAGTGGCAGTGAAGTTTCCAGAATGCAGGTGATGTTGATAAGTAGGAAAATTGTATGAGAAGAATTTATACATAAAACACAAGATAACTTTCCAGTTTCTATTTGTTTCTAAAATACTCAATAAGACTTCTTCCAGCCACTAATGGATTATAAAATGAGCAAAAACAACATTGGAAACCACAGATAAACAAGAAGAAAATGATTAAAGCCTGGTATTAATCTGTGAGGACTTAGGGTAATGGAGGGGGATCTTGGTTTAGAAATGAAATATTCAACTTATCTACTCATGAATTATGATTTGTTGGGAGGAGGAGTGATATGTCTTATATAGTATATGAAATGAGGCATAAAGGGCAGGTGTTCTTTCTGAGCTCCTTGAATTTTAAAAAAATCAACACGTAATTTTTAAAAGAACTGTAGTTCTTTGACGATCTTGATAGTTTTGGAACAGCAGGATTCAGAAAACTAAATAATATGGACTGTTTTCAAGACAAGGGAATCACAGGTTTTGCTTAGATATTCTGTAACTGCCACTGATAAAAAGTAGGCCCCACTGTAAATGCTGTGTCTAACTCAATTACTCTAAACATGAAGCTGCTTTTCCATGACACGGAGTTTGTGATACAATTCCAGTGTGGAACCATGAACTCTTAATTTGTGAGTCCTCTTGAACCATTAATCCATGTCCCACTGTGGATAATCTAACAAAATACACTGACATCATTTCTAAAGCTGTTAACACTAACAAAATTCTGGAGCAGGCATGGGACCAAACTTTCCCAAAATGTCATCTTCCCTGGGGCTTTACTTTCCAAGAAGATAAATGATGTCATGAAACTAGATGACTGATCATCCTATATATTTATCATCCAAATTGTATGTCATGGACTGTGGACATCAGATGAAGAGCCCCAGGGAAGAGAGTTTCAAATTATTCTCAATGGGTGAGGAAACAACTGCACAAAAGAAGAAAATGAATCATGAAAAACTAGTAGCCTCTTATTTGGCCACAGAAATAAAAGCAAATGGAGATATCTGGGTGCCCATTTGATATTTTGATGGGCATGGCATGTCACAATCCAAATGTCTCAAGGTTAGAGCAGAAAAATACGTTCACTTTGATTTTATTCTTCTTGCTTCTGAACATTCCACTTCATGTGTCTAGTTCCATTAATCCTAGATGCTTTTGGACATTGAAGCAGAGTGAAGACAAGGATGGAATATTTCATTCATGTGCCTTCATACTTGAGGCAGTACATGGGCCAGTAGAGATAGGAGAGTCCATACAACCTTTCAAAGCAAGGTAAGTGCCTTAAACTTTCCACATAAAAGTCATCATGGATATTTCATGAGGGGTCAGAGGATGGGGATCAGAGCAATGCCTTGAAACTTCTGCCTTATTCTCCCAACATGCACATCAATAAACATCTGCAAATTCTGTTAGAAATTCAATGCCATTTTTCTACGTTTAAATTGTCCAGAGAGTGTTTTGTTTTTCTCCCAGTTACCCTCTAACTTCCAGGTCTGGAAACTGAAAAAAGAATGAATCCATACCTTGTCACATCACATATGGTCTGCCTCTTCACAGTTTCCATATCACAATATCTGGTGATGTCTCATCAAAAGAAACCCCAATCCAATTAAATGCATGTTAACCCAAGTGGGCACAAACAAAAGGCCATAGAGTGGAGTCAGCTGATTAACATGCCATCAAAGTGTAGTTTTTAACAAATTGCTAGTTCAAATGATATTTTTGGAACACTAACAGCAGAACATTTTCACATAGATGTTCAGTTACTCTCTCAGATGCCCTGCATGTGGTCACACTGTGCCTTCCAATGATACATTAAGGATGGAAGAAGGAAACCTGTCCTGGATTCAGAAAGTTCTGGCAGGAGGGAATGACAGTCTGCTGTTTTCATTGCAATGCCTGCCCTGAAAATGAAGTTTCTAATCAGGCCAGTGAGTGTTTGCTGCTAGATAATTTCTTCCCAATGATCATCTTCTCTAACCGACATGGGGTGAATAAAGCATTTAATATTCCAGTCCACAAAACAAATATATCACCAGCCTAAGTTCATTTTTAAAGTAATGTGATCAGTAATAGCATATCTTCAAGTATCAGACTTTGCCCAGATATACAGCTTTGACTCATTAAAAATTCATACCATGTGTCATTTTCTCAGATAAACAGATTTGATAAAGAACAGTGTGAGAAAATTGTACACAAGGTCTTTCCTAGTGTGATTATCTCCTCTAAAATTACAGTTAGATTAAATTCCAATTATGAGTGATTAATAATATTTTTATAAAATTTGAATATGTTTATGTATTCCTACATAATTGTAAGGCACCATGTATGTGCAGGAATCAATGAAGAACAGATCAGGTCATCAGAGCCACTGAATGCTGTCATGTGGGTGCTAGGAACCAAATGAAAGTCCTGTGTAAGATTAATGGAGACAAGAATAATTACTTGTAAAATTATCAGAATCTGAGGAGTATGAGACAGAAAACTTAAAGCAATATCCAGAGATCTGTTTTTCAAAGTATTAATGTAATTTGTAGTCCAGGGACGTGTTAATATGATACCTCACCTGAGGTAGAAAATACAGAGTCCTGTGTTCAATATTTTTCTATACTTCACCCATTTTATAGTGTCATAAATATGAGGAGGCTGGGCTAAGAGCCAATGAGAAGGCAGAATAGCAAGGAAGTAAATGCCCAAGTTAGACAGGAAGAAGCTCTCTCTTGGGAAGCTAAGGTGGCATGGTGAGCTAAGGTTAGCTGGTGACTCTCACTAATTCTCTGAACTCTATGGCTTTCATCCCTGAATTTGGCACTGTGTTTCTTATGTAATAAGATTATTTAGAAATTCATCAACATCAATGTGTTTTGTCTGGCAAATTTACACTGGAAAGTATACCACAGGTCTTGTCCCAGTAGAAGACACAGTCTCCAACTCTAATATGGACAATATTCATAAAACAGAAAGAAAAAAGCAGCAGGCAATGAATCTGTGTTTCTGAGATGTTAAAATACACATTGTGCTAAACAGTGCTTAATGATTTCAGCCTCTGTCACTTAAAAACTTTAAGTCTCTTAGCATCTACAATGGTGCTGAAATACCTGTGCTTTCCTTAAGATGACTAATGGAATCATGAACACATGGTTATATAGACAATATAATGATTGTTTAGTTTCCTTATACATGAATACTATGAGTAAATATTGTGAAATTGAATAATTGCCAATGCAGCATTGCATTTCACCTACATCTGCCTGAAGAATGCAGGCATTGTAATGTTTCTGCAACACACTTAATTGAAATGTCTTGTCTCTAAATATTCTGAAGCTGCACTAATCATACTTTCCTTTCTCCATCAGATGTGGACCAGTGTGTGAAGTGTCCAGTGGAGCAGTATGCCAATGCAGAGCAGAACCAGTGCATTCACAAATCTGTGATCTTTCTAACCTATGAAGACCCCTTGGGGATGGCTCTGACCTCAATGGCCTTGTGCTTCATTGCATTCACATCTGTGGTTCTTGGGGTATTTGTGAAGCATCATGACACTCCCATTGTCAAGGCCAATAACCGCAGTCTCAGTTACACTTTGCTCATCTCACTCCTCTTTTGTTTCCTGTGTCCATTTCTCTTTATTGGCCATCCCAATGCAGCTACATGCATCCTGCAGCACATCACATTTGGAGTTTTATTCACTGTGGCTGTTTCCACTGTGTTGACCAAAATGGTTACTGTTGTTCTGGCTTTCAAAGTCACAGCCCCCAGACAATGGGTGAGGTTCTACCTGACTTTGGGGGCTCCCAACTATATCATTGACATCTGTACCCTCATTCAAATTATTCTCTGTGCAATCTGGTTTGGAGTTTCTCCTCCAAATATTGACATTGATGCACACTCTGAGCATGGTCAAATCATTATTGTGTGTGACAAGGGCTCAGTTCCTGCATTCCACTGTGTCTTGGGATACCATGGCTCCCTTGCCTTTGGGAGTTTTATTGTGGCCTTCTTGGCCAGGAATTTCCCTGACAAATTCAATGAAGCCAAGTTGCAGACCTTCAGCATGCTGTTGTTCTGCAGTGTTTGGGTCACTTTTCTTCCCGTCTACCACAGCACAAAAGGCAAGGTCATGGTGGCTGTGGAGGTCTTCTCCATCTTGGCCTCCAGTGTTGGCCTCTTGGGATGCATCTTTTTCCCTAAGTGCTACATAATTTTGTTAAGACCAGAGAGAAATTCTCTGCAAAAGTTAAAGGAGAAGCCAGGCGGTGGTGGCCCACACCTTTAATCCAGCACTTGGGAGGCAGAGCATAGCGGTATTCTTTGAGTTCAAGTCCAGCCTGGTCTGCAGAGTGAGATCCATGACAATCCCAAAACTACAGAGAGAACCCCGTCTCAAAAAACAAAACATAAAAAAATAGTTATAAGAAAAAATATCTTTTTGAACCGACATTTCTTTAATTGAAACTGACAAGTTTAGTCTTGGTATAGAACCATCACTTAGGATACAATGCTTGATGCATGCATTACCTTGTGACTTTCAACCTTTCTTCTAATGGTGATGCCTAGAATTATCACTCATACTGCTTTTCTGTACATTGTCTCCTATAAAATTCCAATCAATCACTCATTTCATAATACCTGGATATTCGACAACATTCCAGTGTTCAAGGTCTGTCCTTTCTCTAATATACAATAGTATTTTAAATAATCTGGGTTCTTCTTTCGATGTCTGAGTGAATGTGAGATTTGACAGCACAGTGCTGAGACTAAACACAATGTGTTGTTCTCACACACAACTCTCCCCTAACTAAATACACACTTTTTCTCACATCCACAATGTCTTCATTAACCTCCCAAAGAGAAGACTCCAAAAGACAAGAACCAGTGTTGACAAAACAATACACAGTAACACAAGGCAAAATAACATTGCTTTAAGTGTTTTTCAGTAAGTTGAGTTTTCTCTTTAGTGAATTCTGGGTTTAGTTCACTATTGCATTCTAACATTAGATTACTGGCTTTGGATATGTAGTCTCTTGAGTTCTTCCTTTGTTGTGGATATAAGTCCTCTATCTGATGTGAAGATGGTAAAAGCTTTGTTTCCATTCCTTAGGCTGCTGATTTATCTCAAGGATAGTGGTGTTTGCTGTAGAGGAGCTTTTCAATTTCAGGAGGACCTGTTTGTTAATTGTTGGTCTCATGGTGTGCAATAATAGTGTTCTATTCAAAAATTCATCTCCAATTACAATGACTTCAAGGGTATTTCTTACTTTCTTTTCTCCCAGTTTCAGGATATCTGGTTTTATGTCAAGGCACTTGATACAGGTTGTAATCTCTATATAGACATTTGTTGAAAATGCCTTGTATTTTGTCTCTTATTATCATAATCAGGTGCCCATATATATGTGAATTTATATCTAGGATGTCATTTGATTCCAGTGATCAATTTGTCACTTTTTTATTCTGGTACTATGCTGTTTTTGTTAGGCTTGTTTTTTTTTTTTTTTTTTTTTTCAAATTGATATCTGGAATGGTCAAACTTCCAAAATTTTTATTTTATTTTTCATAATTATTTCAGCAATTCTGTATCTTTTTTTGTGGCTTTCCCCTATGAATCTGAATATATTTCTCTGAAGATACATGAAAAATTGAGTTGGAATGGTCCACAATGATAGTGAATCTGGGTTTCATTGTTGCTGTTTGATTTCCTAATTTTTTCCTTTTTTAATTATTATTATATTTGTGTTTTAATTTTACACATCAGCCATGGGTTCACCTGTCCTCCCACTTCCCGTCCCCACCCCCACCATTCCCCGTCCCCACCCTTGTAAGGTCATGGTTCCAAACTGCCCGCCTCATGCACTAAGGACAGGTCCTGGTCCCACAGCCTGGGAGCCTCCCAAACAGTACATGCTATTCAATTGTCTCACTTATGCAGTGGGCTCTATCTAGCTGTGGCCTCCTCAGCCTTTGATTCATAATTCATGTGCTTCCATACTTTTGGCTATTTGTCCCTGTGCTTTTTCCCAATCTTGGCTCAAACAATTCATAGCTCTTACAATCCCTCCTCTTTCTCCACAAATTGGCACACCCTGGAGCTCCACCTGGGGCTGCGCTGAGGATCCTCTGCATTGACTTACCTCAGCTTATTCGGAGAGAATTGCCAGCCAAACCTGTTAGGGGTGTTTGGCCCATCTGATCACCAGTCTAGGTCAGATCAGTCTTTCTCTCGACCATTGCCAGCAGTCTAACTGAGGATGTATAATTGGTGCATTTCAAGGGGACCTCTCCACACTCTGCCCTATTCCCCTGTTATTCCTTGTTCTTCCTTTCTGTTCTTGATCCAGCTGGGATCTCCTGCTCCCCTAAGCTTTCTTTCCCTCAAACCTTGCCCTTTATTACTCCCACTGTGGTCCAGGTTGTTCATGTAGATCTCATCCATTTCTCTGTCATTAGGTGATGCCTGGGTCTTTCCTAGAGTTCCGTTTTCTAGGTAGCCTACCTGGAGTTGTGTAGCAGTCTTGTCATCTTTGTTTCACATGTAGTGTCCTCCTATGAGTAAGAACATACCATGTTTGTTCTTCTGAATCTGGGTTACCTCACTCAGGATGATTTTTTCTAGATCCATCCATTTGCCTGCAAACCTCATGTTGTCATTTTTTTTCTCTGCTGAGTACTACTCCATTGGGGATATGTACCTCATTTTATTTATCCATTCTTCAGTTAAAGGAAATCTAGGATGTTCCCACCTTAAAGAACAAATGCCTATGAAGATACAGGAAGCCTATAGAACACCAAACAGCCTAGACTCGATACTGGAATGGTCAACTTCCAAAATTTTTTATTTTATTTTTCATAATATATTTCAGCAATTCTGTATCTTTTTTTGTGGCTTTCCCCTATGAATCTGAATATATTTCTCTGAAGATACATGAAAAATTGAGTTGGAATGGTCCACAATGATAGTGAATCTGGGTTTCATTGTTGCTGTTTGATTTCCTAATTTTTTCCTTTTTTAATTATTATTATATTTGTGTTTTAATTTTACACATCAGCCATGGGTTCACCTGTCCTCCCACTTCCCGTCCCCACCCCCACATTCCCCCAGCCCCTACCCTCCATTCCCATCTACTCCAGGGCCAAGACTCCCCTGGGGATTCATTTAAACCTGGTGGATTCAGTACAGACAGTTCCAGACCCCTCCTTCCAGGCTGAGCAAAGTGTCCCTTTGTAAGGTCATGTTTCCAAACTGCCCACTCATGCACTAAGGACAGGTCCTGGTCCCACAGCCTGGGAGCCTCCCAAACAGTACATGCTATTCAATTGTCTCACTTATGCAGTGGGCTCTATCTAGCTGTGGCCTCCTCAGCCTTTGATTCATAATTCATGTGCTTCCATACTTTTGGCTATTTGTCCCTGTGCTTTTTCCAATCTTGGGCTCAACAATTCATGCTCTTACAATCCCTCCTCTTTCTCCACAATTGGACACCTGGAGCTCCACCTGGGGCCTGGCTGAGGATCTCTGCATTGACTTACATCAGTTATTGGATGAGAATGCCAGCTCAACTGTTAGGGTGTTTGCCCATCTGATCACCAGTCTAGGTCAGATCAGTCTTTCTCTCGACCATTGCCAGCAGTCTACTGAGGATGTATAATTGTGCATTTCAGGGGACCTCTCCAGCACTCTGCCTATTCCTGTTCCTATGTGGTCTTCATTTATCCTGGCCTGTTATTCCTTGTTCTTCCTTTCTGTTCTTGATCCAGCTGGGATCTCCTGCTCCCCTAAGCTTTCTTTCCCACAAACCTTGCCCTTTATTACTCCCACTGTGGTCCAGGTTGTTCATGTAGATCTCATCCATTTCTCTGTCATTAGGTGATGCCTGGGTCTTTCCTAGAGTTCCGTTTTCTAGGTAGCCTACCTGGAGTTGTGTAGCAGTCTTGTCATCTTTGTTTCACATGTAGTGTCCTCCTATGAGTAAGAACATACCATGTTTGTTCTTCTGAATCTGGGTTACCTCACTCAGGATGATTTTTTCTAGATCCATCCATTTGCCTGCAAACCTCATGTTGTCATTTTTTTTTCTGTGCTGAGTACTACTCCATTGGGGATATGTACCTCATTTTATTTATCCATTCTTCAGTTAAAGGAAATCTAGGATGTTCCCACCTTAAAGAACAAATGCCTATGAAGATACAGGAAGCCTATAGAACACCAAACAGCCTAGACTCCCTCAAAATGTCCCCTCGCCACATAATAATTAAACAACTAAACCTACAGATTAAAGAAAGAATATTAAGGGCAGCAAAGGAAAAAGTCCAAGTGACTTATAATGCCAAAGCCATCAGGATAAAACTCGATTTCTCAATGGAGACTTTGAAAGCCAGAAGGACCTCGACAGATGTAATGCAGACACCAAGACACCATGGATGCCAGCCAAGACTAATATAGCCAGCAAAACTTTCAATTATCACAGATGGAGTGAACAAGACCTTCCAAGACAAAACCAGACTGAAACAGTAATTATCCACAAACCCAGCCCTACAGAAAGCACTAGAAGGGAAATTCCAACCTAAGGAATGCAGATACACCCATGAAAACACAGGCAATATATAACACCACAGCAGTAAACCTCAGAAGTACACACACACTACCACCAGAAAATAAAAATAACAGGAATGAACAATCACATGTCATTAATATCTCTTAATATCAATGGACTTAATTCACCTATAAAAAGACACAGACTAACAGAATGGATACGAAAACAGGACCCATCTTTCTGCTGCATACAAGAAACACACCTCAAATTCAAAGACAGTCATCTCCTAAGAAGAAAAAGCTGGTAAAAGACTTTCCAATCAAATGGTCGTAAAAAGCAAGCTGGTGTAGCCATCTTAATATCCAGTAAAATAGACTTCAAACTAAAATCAATCAAAGAGACGATGAAGGACATTACATACTCATTGCAGGAAAGATCCACCAAGATGAAGTCTCAATTCTGAACATTGATGCCCCCAACACAAGCACACCCACATATGTAAAATAAAAATTACTAAAATTTAAATCACATATAAAACCCCACACATTAATACTGGGAGATTTCAACATCCCACTTTCACATCATCCAATTTCAAATGTAACAGAGACATAATGGTGTTAACTGGTGTTATGGCTCAAATGGACTTAATCGATATCTAAAGAACATTCCGCCCAAACAAAAAAGAATATACCTTCTCAGCAGCCAATGGAACCTTCTCTAAAATAGACCACATACTTGGCTACAAAGCAAATCTCAACAGATAAAAACAATTGAAATAACCTCCTGTGTTCTATCAGACCACCATGGTTTAAAGGTTGATTTCAACAACAGAAAAAACTACAGAAATCCTACAATCTCATGGAAACTGAAAAATGCTCAACTGAATCACCAATGGGTTAAGGAGGAAATAAGAAAGAAATTAAAGACTTCCTAGAGATCAATGAAAATGAATACACCACATAACCCAACTTATGGGACACTATGAAAGCAGTGCAAAGAGGGAAATTCATAGCACTAAATGCCCACATAAAGAAGCTGGAGAAGTCTCATGTGAGTGACTTGACAGCACACCTGAAAGCCCTTGAACAGGAAGAAGCAAATTCTTTCAGGAAGAACAGATGCCAGGTAATTATGAAATTGAGAACTGTAATAAATAAAATAGAAATAAAGAGAACAATACAAAGGATTAATGTAACAAAGAGTTGGTTCTTTGAGAAGATCAACAAGATAGACAAGCCTTTATCCAAACTAACCAAAACACAGAGAGAGATTCCAAATTAATAAAATCAGAATTGAAAAGGAGGACATAACAACAGACCATGAGAAAATCCAGAGAATCATCAGGTCCTAAATTTTTTATTTCTAGAATTAATTCACTTTTGGTGACTTATTTATTGATTTAATTTCAATTTTAATGTCTTGAACTGTTTTATTCATTTTCTTGTCCTTTTTTGTGTTTTCCTGGATTTCTTTTTCAATCATTATTTTTCTTACATATACAGTTCATCCTGACCACAGCTTCCCCTTCCTCCAATCCAACCTATCCTACCTACCAAACTCCTACACTCTTCACTAGATCCATGGCTTCACTTTTTACTTCACAAAAGGGCAGGCCTCCCAGGGAGGTCAAGCCAACACAGCATAACAAGTGACAATAAAACTGGGCAAAATCCCTCCTATCAAGGCCGGGTGAGGCAACTTAACAGGAAGAAAAGTATTTCATAAGAAGACAATCTAGTCAGAGACTCTCATCTTTCACTGTTAAGAGTCCCACAAACTTGACAAGCTAAATAACTACTGCATGTACACAGAGAACTTAGCACAGACCCATGCAGCCTCCATAATTTGTGTCAGTTGTTGTGAGACCCTATAAGTCCTGCTTAGTTGATTCATTGTGCCATGTTCTCCTGGTTTCCTTGCACCATGTAATCCTTCATGCTCCTCTTCTTCAAGGTTCCCTGTGCTCCAATTAATGTTTGGCTGAGGTCTGATTTCTGCTTCGAACAGTTACCTGAGAAAGCCTCTCTGGTTTTGACTGGGATAGACATGGATGTATGAACACAGAATATTTACGAATCAAGTAATTAATTTTATTTTTGTTTTATTTTAAGTCAATTGTGTTTTGTACTTCCTTATGTCTCTGAGTCATTCAGCTTCTGCTCTCTATCAATACTTTCCTGGATTTCTTTAAAGGATTTAATAAGTTCATGTTTAAGAACCTTCATTTTATTAACAAAAGCTATTTAAGATCTTGGTTTCAGGCTTTAGAAATGTTGGAATATTCAGATACTGAAGTGATAGTGTCACTAGGCATTAGTGGAGAAGCTTTGTCTTGGCTAGTTTGCATTATCTTTTTTATGTCAGGGAGTAGGCTACCAGAGGTATTCTGCAATATTGCTGTGGATGATATTGGGGCAATTGCATCTGTAGGATAATAGGGAGAGTAAGGGTTCATGGGAAGCCTTTTTGTTTTCTGGAAGAAGTGTTCTATGGGTAAGCAATATGTGTCTGCTGGAGTTGGGTGCTGTAATACAGTAATTGGGAGTGAGAGGGAGGTTTGAAAGGGGATATCTGTGGGATCCTCAGGATATGGGATTGTAGTTAGAGTTTTCCTGCCTGGCCCAGTCAGGAAATCTCTCTCACCTGCCAGTCCCATAGTCGTTCAGACCCAACCAAGAAAGCACACAGAAACTTACATTGTTTACAAACTGTATGGCTCTGGCAGGCTTCTTGATATCTACTTTTTCTATCTTAAATTAACCCATTTCTGCTTATCTATACTTTGCCACATGGCTTGTGGCTTACCAGTGTCTTTGTATGTTGCTTCTCATGGTGGCGGCTGGCAGTGTGTCCCTCCAAGCTTCTACTTCCCAGCATTCTCTTCTCTCTTGTCCCACCTATACTTCCTGCCTGGCCACTGGCCAATCAGAACTTTACACAGAGCGATATCCACAGCACTTCCCCTTTTCTTTTTTTTTTTTTTTAAAAGGAAGATTTTAACTTTTACAAAGTACAATTACATATAACAAAACAATTATCTAGCAAGAATTACAGTTACAATATTAAAGAAGATATCCTGTCTATCTTATATTTTTGAGTCTAAGGTTTTATATCTAACTCATCTTGTATCATAACTGAGGAAATTATAACTATATTGTCTTCAACCACATCAAAGACCTCAGAAGGATATAATATTACTTGAGAACCAGAAGAAGGATGCAAGCATTGTTTTTGAGTCTTGCAAGAGTAGACAGAGACAGCTGGCAGCCTGGACAGTCACCTAATGTTCCTTTGTAAAGTTGGGGCATTTGTCTTCAGCCCACAGAGCTAGAGTCTCTTGGTCACTTCTCTCAGTGTCCTGTAGAATGTCTGGCATTTTCCTCTGTGAAGCAGGAACCTGAAGGACCATTTTTGTCAAGCAAAGTTTACTGGTCACCTTTCTATGGGTCCTGCATGTCCAGTCGATCAAGCAGTCCAGGCAAGAACAGTTTCTTGCCCAAATGGCTATTTTTGCCAAGGTGAAGATAAGATATGAAGTGTCTTCAATGCCCATCGTTGTCTCTGAAGTAAATCGGTGTTGCCAGGAGCAGACAAGTCTCACTGTCCAGAAAGTCTAAATTTTAAAAATATTTTAAATGCCATATTCTGAAGATCTTTGAAGCATTTGAAGATTATCTATTTATCTGACATATCTCTGTGTACACCTAGAAGACTTAACTAACATGACTACAAGTATGATTATCCTAGATGATTAATTATTAATCTATTTTTAATTATCCATTACAATTTTAAATGAGCTATACAAACATAATACCTTAAACAAGAGTAGAAATATATACATAGTATAACAAAATTAACTTAGTTTGTATCAATAGACTAAAATCTAAACCAATGTAAAACAATTTAAATGAGTTGTTGCTCTTTTAGAAGTAAGTTCATTAATTTACCCTTTCATCCTATTATATCTATATCATATCCCCTTTTTATCTTTAGAAAGAGATTACATTTATAATCAACCTGGTTTAAATAAAAACATTGGTTTTTTTCTGTCCCATGCCAGAGGGCTCTTCTGATTTGGGACACAAAAATCTCTTAACCTTTTCTTTTAGCAATATGTCTGGGTTTAGAGAAGGAGTGAGCCAATTCCATCTCCAAAGTCAGCTTGATAATTTTGGGAATATGGGCATAGTTTCTCTTACTACTTCCTGCTGGAGGGGGTGCTGTATCTTATGGGGACACAAAGAAAATTTTAGGATTATGGAGTAGTCCATTAGGGTGAACCTCTGAGCCAGTTGCCTTGAAAGCATTCTGGATGTCGGATCATCTGGGCCATGGTGTCATTGGAGACCTTTCAGGTGGTCTTGGCTGATCAAACCTGATGTATCTTAATCTGGAACAAATCCATAGCCTCTGGCTTTCTGTGGAAACAAATGCAGAGACTCTTTTCCAAAGCAACATATCCTTATATCCAAATTTTGAAGTCAAGTTACCTTTAAAATTTATATATTTATTTAACTCAACAGCTTTTACGATCAAATCTTTTTCTGTAGTTAAAAATTCCAAAGACAACACAAGCCAGATTCTCTGTGTTATATCCATCTTTGTAAGACTGAAATGCTGCTATGGCTGCTGGCGCCGCCCACCTCTGCTTCCCAACATGGAGGTGGTACAGTTTACTGCCAGCTCTGGGTCTGGGGCCATGTGTACCATCAACTATCAGAAGCAGTTCTATCAAAGCAGTGCATAGCCCAGAAACTTTTTCTTTTAAACTAGCAAAGGCTAAATCTACCATGCAGCAGAGTAAAGTGCCGCTTGTAGACTCCTCATTCCTGCCACACTGCAGGTCAGACACACATGCCAGGAACCCGCCATAGTAGCTCAAACCGGCAGGCTGCTGCTAACTTGAGAAAGACAACTAAGAAGCTGTTTTTAGCTCTGTCTTAGAATCTTTTTTCTCAGGTTTTAGGTGGAAATTCTTGCCAATACATTGGGTGCCATTTGTAGTTAGAGTTTTCCTGCCTGGCCCAGTCAGGACAAATCTCTCTTACCTGCCAGTCCCACAGTCACTCAGACCCAACCAAGAAAGCACACAGAAACTTACATTGTTTACAAACTGTATGGCTGTGGCAGGCATCTTGCTATCTACTTTTTCTATCTTAAATTAACCCATTTCTGCTTATCTATACTTTGCCACATGGCTTGTGGCTTACCAGTGTCTTTACATGTTGCTTCTCATGGAGGCAGCTAGCAGTGTCTCCTTCCAAGCTTCTACTTCCCAGCATTCTCGTCTCTCTTGTCCCACCTATACTTCCTATATTTACACAGAGGGATATCCACAGCACTTCCCCTTTTCTTTTATATAGCTCTGTGTAAATAAAGTTCTGATTGGCCAGTGGCCAGGCAGGAAGTATAGGCAACATGTAAAGACACTGGTAAGCCACACGCCATGTGGCAAAGTATAGACTAACAGAAATGGCTTAATTTAAGATAAAAGAAGTAGATAACAAACAGCCTGCCACGGCCATACAGTTATAAGCAAAGTAAGTTTCTGTGTGCTTTCTTGGTTGGGTCTGAGAGACTGTGGGACTGGCGAGTAAGAGAGATTTGTCCTGACTGGGCCAGGCAGGAAAACTCTAACTACATAGGTTCACTGAGTCTGTGAAGATTACCACTGAAGTTTTCCTTCAAAGCTAATGATAAGCCTTAGGGTGTTGGATCTGGATGAAACAGGAAGAAGGGAAGGTCTGTAGGTCATCTACCTGGATTTCTGGCAGGCATAGCTTGTAGGTTAGCAGGGAATTTCTTTACTCCTTTCTCAAGTTTAGATGTTAGATTTTTAAGATGTGGAGCTGACAATCCCTTTCCCCCATTCTACCTCATCTCAGATTCCACATAAGATTTATCATTACTCTCAGAAATGACTGGCCCTATATTTGTGCATCTTCCTCTACAATTCATATCCACTGAAAGAGGCTCCTCATCCCATACTCTTTAGAACACTAGCAGTGCAGGTTCTAGAATGAAAATAAAAATAGATGAATTGAAAATGGTATAATAATAATTTGCTCATTAAACTCAGGGTGACTTCCCAGTTTCAATTTGCCTATAAGACTCTCAAAAAGATTTCTAGATTTCTTCCCTGTCAGTACTGGAATGTAAAATGAGAAAAACATTGCATATAATCACAGGTAAAACAGAAGAAATTGGTCAACACAAGAAATTGATGTACCTGAACCAAGGGTTTTGAAGGGAGACCATGTCTTAGAAAGCAAATACTCACATTATCCTCTCCTTAGTAACAATTAATTGGGGGGGTGGATGATAGGTCTTATTTGGTATTTGAAAGGCAGCACGCAGATCTGTATGGATATTTTAGAATCTATAAATAACAATATATTTGTGATGTTGTAAATGTAATAGTGGTTCTGTGATGAGCTGGGTAGTGGTAGAACAGCAGGATTGAGGAAATTTCTGAGTTAGGTGTTATTATAAGTTCTCAAGTCAATGAAGCACAGGCTTTGGTTGGGTATCCCATAACTGTCACAGGTGCAGCATGATCCCTGGTGTGAATACTGTGTAGAATTCAATTTCGCTTGTCATGGAGCTGCTTCTCCCTGACAGGGACTTTGTGATGCAATTCCTAGTGAGAAACCAGGAATTCTCACTTTGGGAGTCCTCCCTTGTCTAATAATGCATGTCTCAATGTAGATCATCTAACAAAATTCACTGACATCATTTCTAAAGCCATTAATATAAATCGATTTTTTTATGCAATCCTGGGACAGAATATTCCAAAATGGCACTCTCAACGGAGCCTTAATTTCCATAATTATGGGTGATATCATTAAACTACCTATAGTCACCAGTTTGCTTCCCTGTATGGGAGGTATTGGAAGAAATAAAAGTTTGGCTTTGAGTAGTTATGCATGAAATATTCCATTATGAGTCCTAGACATAATTATGAATTCTGATGTGGGTGGTTTAATGGTACCTAATTCAAAGTGACCAACTAAAAATTGGATTTTTTTTTTGGTTTATCATTTATTTAATGAAAAAGAGGGAAATTATACCTCTTTCATTCATTTTCTCCTCAAACTCTAAAAAACTCCCTTCCCTCATTTAGAAACAAAACAGGGAAACAAAATAAAACAAAAAATTCCATCCTGAGAAACCTCTGTACAAAAGCCACACAGTATCCCAGGCCACCCCTCACCAAATTGGATGGGTATTATTAGAGGAATGAAACCCAATTGACAGACATGGAAAGAGCTGTTATGAACTCACGTTCTGCAGGTTACAAGCACTGCAAAAATATTTCCACTTATCTTTCAAACTGGAAAGTGATCACATTACAGACCTGAGGTTATAAAGGACCACAGTGTGAAGCAGAATCCCATTCCACTTCTAGGACTCCAGCGGAAAGGCGAGCACTGGAGTGAGTTTCCTTTGGGAGAGAATGGAAGGAAGTAGAGGAAACCCTGGCCACTGTAAAAAGGCACTGGGGTCTTCCTGGAGGCAAATGAGTTAAGTAAATTCCCAAGGAACAAGCTCATTTCCATTTCTTCTCCAAGAGTTTAGAGTGCACACAAGAAAGGAATAATGTTTCCTTAGCTCCAGTACCCTAGAACTCAAGACAGCGACCAAGGCCCCCTGGTGCAGACAAACCAGAGGGTCTCACAGGCAAATCTCAACTGTGGACTTTTGCATTTTGACGCAAAATTAAGGGTTCTAAGATGTTACAGAAATCCCCTACACCATCTCATATGTAAAGCTTTAAAACACACAGAAAAAGATATCCATAAGATGCTCTACGTTGCATTCTCAATAACAAAACTGCCATTTCAAGTGAAGCTTCACCAGAACAACCTCTTGCTACTCATGATGGACAGAAGTGAGGGAAGGACAAGCTGACAAAGCCAGTAACTATCGAATCATTCATCAGCAGGGGCAGATCCAGGCTCAAATGAAGGCATTTCTGTGGCTCTTCCTCTGGAATGGTATTCCACCCTCCCAGTGTGAGCATGATGCTTTGGAGCCAAGTGAGATCCTTGTCCCCTCAGCATATTCTCCACAACACTATGACAGATGGACATGAGGGCTCAGAAAAAGAATGTACAGGAGGGTATCAAGTGTGCCCGACTTTTCCACTCCCATTCTGCACCTCAGTACTGCTTCAAGAAATCCCACACACCCTGGCTACAGCAAGAGGTAGTTTAGGGACTTGTTCCTCCAGGCTCCTAACCAAGTTTCATGAGATGAAATGTTTAGCACAATCTACTTACTTACTTTAATAAAGTCTTCCCCCTTTCCTTTCTTATAGGAGGAAGGTTTTAAAAAACACGTATAAAGTTCAGCTAGATGGAAGGTGATGAGGGGAGAGGATGTGTGTCTGGGTTGGGTAGGACTCCTAAAGGTGTGTAGGTAGGGCCACAGACCCTTTATCTTTCCTGGCTAGTTTGGAAAACCTAGGGAATGCCTCTCCGAATTCCTAACTTTAAAGCTGACACTGTCCTTAGAAAGCCACCCTAGTTTTGTGCAATCTTCTGCATAGATCCCAAGCACCAGAATTTCCACATGGATTGGATTTTTAAAGGAGTTAAATTCAGGAAAGTCTACCAGACATTTGCATTAGACTTCACCAAAACAAAAAGAATGTGCCTTCTTCTCTGTGCATCATGATATTTTTTTCCAAAATTATCCACATTCTCAGGAACAGAGCCAAGAAAATTGAAATAACTTACTGCATCATATAAGACAATCAGGAACTAATGCAAAACCGTGGCAACTGAACAACTCTGTAGTGAAAAGTAGGTCCAGACAGAAATAAAGAAAAAATAATGACATCCTAGAATTCAATGAAAATTAATACACTACATACACAAACTTGTGGGACACACTAACAGCTTACATAAAAATACTTCAGGAAATTCAAATTAATAACTTCAAGACACACCTGAAAGTTCTAGAAAAGCAACACCAAAAATAATGTCACCAAAGAGGAATAGAGAGGAAGAGATAGTCAAAGTGAAGGAAGAAATCAATAAAATAGAAAAAAAAATGTGAATACAAAGAACCAATGACAAAAAGTCTTGGTTCTTGGAGAAACAAAACAAGAAAAGCAAATCTCTATCCACTCTAGCTAAAAGACACAGAAAGTATATATAGAATAAAAAATTAACAAGATATGAAACAGAGGCAAACAACAGAAACTGATGAAATACGGGGAATCATGGGAACACACTTTTAAAATCTATACTCCAAAAGTTTGAAGATATAAAATAAATGCATAAATTTTCTCAGTATGTCTCCTTACCAAACTTAACCCAAGATCAAGATACACAATTTACATCATCCCCTAACCCCTTCTGAAATAGAAGCAGTTGTTATAAGTCTCTCAAGGGAAAGAAAGCCCACAGTTGTCTAGATGTACTGTGGAATTCAAACAGACTTTCAAAGAAGAGTTAACACCAACATTTCTCAAATGATTCCATAAATCAGAAACAAAAGAAATGTTGCCTAAATCATTATATGACACAGAGTTACCTTGATATACAGACAACAGAAGGGACCAATGATGAGAATTAAGACCAAATTCCCTTGTGAATATCAATGCAAAAATACTCAAAACAGTCAAAACGATGCAGGGGCTGTTCAATATACGAAAATCAAAAAATTTATTGACACTATAATGAATCTGAGTAAAAATAAATGATAATCTTTGAAAGAATCCAACACCACATCTTCATTAAAGTCCTGAGGACAATAGAGATAAAAGGGATATATTTCAACATACCCAATGTGATTTACATCAAGTGCATAGCCAACAATAAAAAAAATTAGTAATGCTGACTACTTTATAACCAGGATTTTGACTTGCCCATTTCAAATTAGGAAAGAGAACGTGAGTATGAAAATACCTTCAAATGTTTTATCTATCAAATGGGAAACAATTATTAAGTGCGCAGTTACACACCACATTGAGAATGAATAGATAAAAAATGAACTGATAAATTAAGAAACATATTTGGGGTAGGGGAAATTCCCATGAACATTTCTGCTATGAGTAGAAACTAAGAGCCCCATTGTGACAAGCACATAAATTAATAGTCAGTAAATACAGGAGTATCTATTGGTCCATGCATACCTCTCATGGAATTTTCTGGATGTACTTATGTCCTAGTAGTACATAGACACTTGTGTAATTCTGCATTACTCAGAATATACAAGGTATGGATTAAACTTTGATGACTCTCAACAGATGAGAACATTAAGATACCTAAAACTTTTTATATAAATTTCATATGTACAGAATCATTATTGCTATTTACAATACATTCCTAGATATTTGAAAGTTTCATTCAATGAATTACCGCACTTAAATATGTACACAATGATTTATACCTAAACCACATACACCAATCTTATAGAAGTTTAAATGAATTGCTTCTATGTGGTTCATAAATGTTTGAAAACCATGACGGAATTAAATAAAATTACTAGGTACAGAATTCTCTTACACACATTTGAATTCTGGTTAAAGGCAAATGATTAATAAACAGAAAGTAGAGTTGTTCTCAACCTGGAAAATTTAAATTTAGCAGAGATTGGGCATGGATTAGGAGGTATTCATGATCCCCAACAACCACCCACAGCAAAGACTTGTTCTACATTTGTCCTACTTTCTCTGTAGTTAATATCCACTGAAAGAGGTTCCTCAGCCCACACTCATTAGAACACTCTCACACTGCAGTGCAAGTTGTAGGATTAAAACAATTATAGATGACAAGTAAAATGGTAAAAGAATAATTTACACATTAAACACAGAGTCACTTCCCAGTTTCTATTTGCTTCTAAGATACTCAACAAGAGACTTTTCACAGCTACTACTGGATTATAAAATGATCAACAATGATGTAGGAAATCAAAGATAAAGTAAAGAAATGGGTCAACACAAGCACTTGATCTGTGAGAACTAAGAATCAGGGAGGAAGATCATGTTTTAGAACTCAACTACTCACCTTAAGTTCTCATTAACAGTGATTGGTTGAGAGGAGGAATGATAGATCTTATTTAGTATTAGAAATGTGGCACATGGCTCTGGCATTCTCTCTGGATCTTCCTGAGTTTTGTAAAATCAACTTTTAATATGTAAATGAACAATGGTTCTGTGGTGAGGTGGATAATTTTTGATACAACATGATTCAGGAACCTCTAGATTTGGCTTGATTATTGGTTGAAAGACAATAAAAGCACAAGATCTGGTTAGATATACTGTACATGTCACTGATGAAGCATAGGCCACATTGCCGATCCTGTGTGGAACTCAAATGATCTAAACATAAATCTGCTTTTATCTAAAATGAACTTTGTGATAGAATTCCCAATGTGTAACCATGAATTCTGACTTTGTTAGTCGTTCCAGAACCTTTAAAGCATGTCTCAATGTGAATCATCTAACAAAATCTAATGACATCATTCCTAAAGGCATTAACATCAACAGATTGCTCAGGCAGTCTTGGGACCACATTTTCCAAAAATTGGCATCCCTCAAAGAATCTTAATTTCCACAAACACTAGTGATGTTATGAAACTACCTGAAGTATCTTCATATATTTTCATAAAGAAAATTTTATTAGAGACTGAGGACATCAGATGTAGAGCCCCAGGGAAGAGAGTCTCCAAGATTCCTCCAGAATTGTGGAAAAACCTGTAAAGAAAGGAATCATGAAAGCACAAACAGCCTCTCATTTGCTTACAGATATAAAAGCATGTGGATAGATGGGTGCACAGATAATTTGCTCATCTGCATATTACTTCACATTCCACTGTCACCACACTTTGAGCAGGACAAATGTTCACTTTGATTTTCCTGTTCTTGCTCCTGAACACTCCACTTGTTGTGGCCAGTTTCGTTCATTCCAGGTGTTTTTGGAGAATGAAACAGAATGAAGATAAGGATGGATCATTGGGGACAGGTGGAATCTTCACCCCTGGAACAGTACAGTGGCCTGTGGAGAAAGACGATTTGAACCACATTCTGAATATATGATAAGTGTCTTTGTATTTTCAATGTAAATGTTACCATGAATATTTCATGAGGTGTCTCAAGAAGAGAATCATTGCAATTCTTTGAGTCTTCTGTCCTGGTCTCAAAACCGCCACACCAAGAACCAACCCCTAATTACTTTAGAGACTCAGTGTTATTTTACTTCTTTGGATTTGTCCAAATAGGGTTATGTTTTTCTCTAAGATGCTATCCTATTTGCAAGGCTGGATGAAAAGTGAAAAAAATGATTCTATACCTTGGTCCATCACATATGGCCCTTCTCTTGACAGTTTCCACAGCACATCAGCAGGTGATGTCTTATTGAAAGAAACCCCACACTATAGTCAATGAGTCTTATCCTAAGTGGCCAATTAATATTTTTGGCACCCATAGCTGTGGAGAGTTTTCAAATAGGTTTTCAGTCACTCTCTCAGATGCTGTGCATGTGGTTACTCTATGTCTTCTGAAGCTGCTCAAGTGTGGATGTAGGAGACCTTCCCACTGTTTACTTCATGAGTGTTTCTGTTTCTCCGTCCTTTACTTATATACATGTACCACCACTGACTTATATACAAAGTCCAGTTCACCACTCTCTCTTTAGAGTAATGAAGGGATTTACAGACTTTACATGATATGTTTGCACTCTTTGAAAGTGAGACTGCCACTATTAGTGGTGATTACTTACTTAACCTTGTAAATCACTTGAGTGACAACTGAGGCATGTAGTAGTTTGCAAAACTTGGGAACAGGGATTGATAAGTTATCTAGTTTCTCATCTTGGCTTTACATAAGAAGCATGTGTGCAGACAAATTTCCTAATGGTTTTATTAAATAAAAATCTTCCCCCCTCTGG
>NW_023413790.1:0-19168 GCF_903995425.1 Onychomys torridus | reverse complement strand
TTTTGGGATTCAACTACACCCTGGTCTCAAATTACTTGGGAGATGGGGGAAGGCAATGTACATGTATGTCATTGCAGAAGTGTGGAGTCAAAGGATAATTTTTCAGAGAGTCTCTCCTCCCATCATGTCAGTCTCAGGTATAAAATCAGGTTGTCAGCCTTCCTGTCAAGTGCCTTTATTCACTTAGCCATCTCACTAGTCCTCTGATACACATGACTAAACACATTTTTACCTAACACACAGATGCTTGGAGCTCACATGCTTTAACAATTGGTTCCAACCTTTAGAGATTAATGGCATGTGCCACCAACCCCTGGAAAAAACTTTTTAAAGGACTAGACAGATTTTTTTTTTTACTTTTTAAAAACTTATTGTTTTTCTTTATTAAGCAATTTCTATTCCGTTGGTGATGGGACACACTTTTAATCCCAACACGCAGTAGGCAGAGTCAGGCAAATCTTTGTGAGTTTGAGGCCAGCCTGGTCTACAGAGTGAGATCCAGAACAGGCATCAAAACTACACAGAGAAACCCTGTCTTGAAAAACCACACACACACACACACACACACACACACACACACACACACACCAGATTTCTTATTCATGTTACATTCCAAACACAGATCCCCCTCTCTTCTCTCCTCCCACTCCCACTAGCCTCCCCGCCAACCCCCCCCCATTCCCTATTCCAATGAGCTAAGCCCTCACATGGGGAGACAGCAAATCCTGGTACATTCAGTTGAGGCAGGTCCAAGCCCCTCTCCCTGCATCAAGGCAAGGTTGCAAGGTGTCTCATCATAGGTAATGGGCTCCAAAAAGCCAGCTCATGCACCAAGGATGGATCTTGAACCTATTGCCTGGGGGCTCCTTAAATCCCCCAAAACCCATTTTACTCCTGGAGATCTCCTCTGTTTTCCCTTCCCAAGGTGGTCTATGCATCCACCTTAGGGACCTTCCTGTTTCCTAGCTTCTCAGGAGCCATGGGTTGTAGTCTAGTTATCTTTTGCTTTACATCTAGTATCCACTTATGAGTGAGTACATATCATGTTTGTCTTTCTGAGTCTAGGTTATCTCACTCAGGATGGTATTTTCTAGTTCTATCTACAGCCATGTGGCAACACAGATTAATAGAAATAGGTTCATTTAAGTGGAAAGAGCTAACTAGCAAGAAGCCTGAGCCATAGATCAAACAGTTTGTAATTAATATTAAGCCTTTGAAAGGTTATTTGTGAACAGGCAAATAGGGCAGGACAGATTAGTCCATCTACAGCAGACAGCTCTGGCTCACCTAATTTCTTTTTTATTTTAAAATTTTAATTGATACTTTTTGGTTTTACATCATGTACCCCAATCCCAATTTCCCCCCAACTCATTCCCTCACATCTGAGCTCTTCACTTGAAACCTCCCCCACAAAACAAAACAAATTTAAAAGAAAATCTGAAAGCCCAAAATTAAACACAAACAAACAAAAGTCTTGGAGAGGAGGCTGTAGTGTGGCCCAGTAAGTCACACAGTGTATTCTTTAGTCCATAGATCTTTGCTTGTGAGTGTTTCAGGCTGTTTTGGACCTTCTCTTGTGCTCTTCATGGATATCCTATTGATGCGTTGTGTCATGGAGATCCTGCAGCTTTGGATAGGCATGTCCTGGCCATTCACATTCCAGCAGTCCATAGACAAAGATAATGTTAATGTTGGATAACTCAGCCCTGGTTCTGGCCTGGAT
Source organism: Onychomys torridus (assembly GCF_903995425.1). Classification (NCBI taxonomy): domain Eukaryota; kingdom Metazoa; phylum Chordata; class Mammalia; order Rodentia; family Cricetidae; genus Onychomys; species Onychomys torridus. Next base: position 17,445 of record NW_023413790.1, on the reverse strand, counting down.
GGTAGCCATTTGGTTATCCCACCACCTTTCCTCACCTCACCACTCAGGAAAGCTCTCCAGCACTGTCCAGCTAGCTCACCCCATGCTGCAGGCAGAATGGTAAGAGGCCAGTTTTCCTGCTCTCATGCCCTAGCTTCTAACTTACTCAACCTTGGACCACAAGAGACAGCTCTGCTGTTTTGTCCAGGTGAGGTGCCATGCCCACAGTCCCAATTGCTGCAGTTGGTGAGAGGCTGCCCCAGCTCTTCTGTTCTAATTCCCCAGAGGCCAACTCTCTCACCAGCTGCAGGTAGCATGTGCTTAGGTGGGGCAAGCATCTTTCTCTTACCATGAACAACATGAGGCAGAAGAAGGAGGTGGACCTAGTTCTTTTGCTCTCACAGCCTCAGAGACAGCTCACATGGACCACCACTAACAAGGTACTCTCTAATGTGCTGCTCAGGCCATGTACAGGAACAGCCCAAGTGACTGCTACAATTGGTAAGGGGCAGGTCCAGCTCCCCCAGTGCTACAGCCTGTAAAGGGTAAGGTTAATTCTGTGTTAACCTACCCTGACTTTGGAGGTAACAGGAGCCACTGACATCAACATAGATCGAGGATTTTGCAGGACAAAAGATAAAGACATGTCTTTTCAAAGCAACTTAGACCTAGGGGACACCAGGGCCCCTAGTGGCAGCATTGGCCTCTCAGATATGTATGGGCCCAGCAGATGCACAGCCCTTAGATACTTACATGGACCTAGATGGAAGTCTAGACCCCTATTTACTTTTGTGTGGCCTTGGTTGGCAACACAGGTCATGGACATGAACACAGATCCTGGCTGTGTTTTCACCATCGAACCAGACATGGTCCTAGACTTCAGCCCAGGCTTGGATGTGACCCTGGGCCTGGTTGGTAGTGTAGGCCACTCAGATTGGATTAGACCCAGCAGAACTATGTGCACAGGTAATGGCCCAAATTACAGGCATCTGTACTGCCTTTGATGGCTATAGGACCCTGAGACACAACCCTCAGCAACAGCACTGGCCAGGATGTCATTTGGTCATAGGTGGAAGCACAGGCCTCTAAGACACACATGCTCTTTTGTGGGCAAAGCCTTTTGACACCAATATGGTCATAGGTGTTGGCCCAGACTGCAGGATGTTGCAACACCCTCACTGGTTAGAGGAGATATGGATATCAACACAGACCCCCCCACAGCTTCCTCAGGGATATGGACAGGATATGGCCTTTTGCACCAGCCTAGGAAGGGACATTATCATTGCCCCAGTTGTCAAGCAGGCCATGGATCTATTTAAAGCTTCTTTAATCACAGTTCTCATTTCCTGAGAGGCTTTAGCGCAATATTGTTATGCTTCTCATTAATTGAGTGCTCATCATTATTTCAGGAAATATGTATACAGAATAATATCTTTTAGGGAGAGCTAAATACATGGACACAGAGTTACAGTATCAATACTATTCCCAACATCAAATGATATTCACATCCTACACCCTGTGTAGAATTGGCTGACTGGAAACTCAATATACAGCCCAAGCTGGGCCCACAAGAGTTCTGATGTTACAGGAGTCTCTGGGGTTACTGGAGTCACACAACACACCTGAGCAAAGAAATTGGTTCTAAGACAGAAAAGTACTAGATCATTCTATTAAAATAAAAATATAGTTATTTTACTCGTTAGGAGCTTAAAGAGCTCAGTCAACATAAACAATGAATATCCTTAGCAAATATTAAAACAGAACAAAAGAAAGAACAAATATAGCAAAAGCTCAATCCATAACAAAGAAAACCAAAAATCCCCAAAACAAACAAAACCCAACCAAAAACCATACATAAAGTCAGCAGCATTCTCTTGCTGTGTATTTAGCAGCACAGACCCACAGCCTATGGCTGGGCTTGGAAATATGGTATGAAGACAGTTAGTGATTGTGAAAAGCCTGTTCAAAGCTAGATTAGCCATGAATCCTTCAGGCTTTGTAGGTCAAGCCCTCACTAACACGAAGAAGGAGACATTTCCTAGAGCAAACTCTGTGCCCCTTGGGAAGCTTTGGATAAATTATCACACACTGCTGATCCTGTAATGTCTTGGTCACTATTTAATTCTTTCAGACACTTGTGTGCTTTCTGGAGACCAAATGAGTCCACGGGCAGCATCTGAGGGCTCAAAAACATCAAAAATGAATCAGATATCTTCTATACACCCTTTCTCATGATCAGTCACTTCAGGCAAGGCTAAGAAATCAAAGAATAATCACTCATTTTACATATGGAGGAAAAAATGACTAAGAGGTAGAATGATGAACTGTGGAGATCTCTTTGGTGCATTCTCTTCATCAACACCGGTGCATGATATGGAGTGAGCTTCAACATTGTATTGGAGAATGAAATATGATGCTTTTGGGTGTGGTCTGTCTGGAAAAGCATGACATCAACCCAGTCTTCCATGACAGATTTCATACCACATAGGGAGGACTGAGAACTCAGTCAGCTAGTCAAAGCCATCAACATTAAACTGACAGAAATTGTCTTGCTCACTACACCTCTTTCCTCCATGTTTTAGTTCCCCTCACAGTGGCCACTTGATGTTGAATGTCAGGGTTCTCAGTAATTCTTGGATCATGTCTTCTGCATCTCAAGCTCATTTTTGATGCTTTCTTTGCTTTAGGAGTACTGAGTCAGCAGACCAAGAGATCTGATTGGGGCTGGATCACCTGGAAGACAGCTGGTGTTTTCCTCACCGGTGAGTTCACAGCTCAAAAGGAGTGTCTTCTGAAGAGGAATTCATGATCTGACAGTTTAGAATGTCATGGGTTCAAGGCATCTGTGGCTTCTTTGGCCTCCTCAGATCTCTGAAGATCTGCTATATGAGAAGGAAAGGCAATCAGACACAGAAACAGCCTGGCTGGGCCACAGGCCAGAAAAAAAATCAAGACCTATTCACACTGGAAGCCAAGGTCAAGAGCTCCCAGTCCCCCACCAATTCCATGTTTGCTGGGGATGGAATGCAATGGTGGCTCACTTGCCTGAGAGGCTTAGTGCTCCTGCTGCAGCAGTTCTGTCTGCAGGAGGCTCTCATCCAGAGTAGTGGCCTGTTCGAAGTCAGACTGGAGATTTTCTGACCTAGAGGAGGAAGGCAATTTAGGACCAGGGTTATGGGGACCTGCAATGACAGCTATAGAGCCTGAACCAGTTCTAGTCAGCTGGACAATTCATGGTGACCTTTCAGCTGAGGTCATTCCCTGCATTTACTAAGGGAGAAGGTTCAATGTGCACTTGTGCCTTGATTTTTTTTCTCAACTTTTAAAATCTGCTGGAAGATGAGCTGAGAAATACACTGTGCTGGTCAAGAAAATACAGCACATTTCTCCAGTTGTCTAAATAGATTATCTTGAAAAAAAGTAACAGTGTAGTAGCAATGTCTGAGTAACAGCTCAGGGCAGATACAAATTGCCTTGATTAGATACCAGGTGAGCATGAGCAACATGAGCAACATGGGAAACTGATTATAGACTCTCTAGGGGAGCCTACAAATTAAAATATTCGAAGGATTTGATTACGGCTAAAAAACAGAATTCTGCCTCGGTTCAACTCCTCAACACCTAAATCTTCTTATAATAGAAAAAATCTTTTCACAGGAAACAGATGCACACTGCAGGGAACCTGTAATCCGCAGGAGTGTGCTGCATGCAGGTACGCCCAAAGCTAGTACCTTCTCTCTAAAGGTGATGTTCTGGAAGGAAAATAAAGTGCCAGCAATGCACACACTCTCCTCCACAACTAACTCTTCTCCTGCTAGATTCAGGAATGCCACAGGGAGATTTGTGGGGAGACACAGGGGACACTGAGAAGATCCCAGAGAGCTCAGAAGGGAATAAGGGGTAGACTCTCCCCAGAAACACTAAAGATCAAACATAGTGTTTCCTGGAGAAGTTCTTGTTGACCAGGCCAATACAATGTCCTGAGGTGTTCTTTCCCTGGCTGTGGATACGAGCTACTCAGATGGGGGGAATCCCAAAGGACAGAGATCCAGAGACAGGTGACCTACATGGTTCTAACTGCTCTGCCAGCTTGGATTCCTACCACATCTCAGAGACATTGAAGTGATGTTGCAGCTTTTCTGCTAAGTCCTTTTGCTGGGTGACCAGCTCATTCTGCTTCAGCAGGTCCTTCAGTCTTTCATCCAGGCTCTCTTGCTCCTCCTGTTCATTAGAAGACTGTGTTCTCAGTGGAGGCTTGCTCACTCACATGCACACACATAAATTCATGAACACACACAAGAACAGGTATGCACACATACAAGCACAGTGTAAAGCAGTACATGTTTAACTCCACAGTTCATGCTAAAATAAGGAGCAACCACCAGGGATACTAATGAAAAGAAGGTAAACCTGTTGGAGGAGCGAAGAACATAGAGAGCATGAGAGATAGGCTGGTCAGTCATTGAAGAGCCTATCCTGTAACCTAATGCTCAGACAGGTGGCCCTCTGGGGTCCTGGCCCCTTAACTAACTCTGCTTAAGAAGTTCCCTTATGCTGTGCAGTATAGGAATATTCCCCAGAAAAGGACAACTGGATGGTTGTGGATTACCCCACTTGACTTCTTCACTGTTTCCCAGTTGCCTGAAAATTGAGCAAATTCCTTCAAAAGGGGCTCCCTTACTTTGGACCAAAAGCAAAGAGCTCAAGAAACTAGAAAATCTCCATAACTAGGATTCAAAAGAAACAGTTCCTTCCTGTGAGGTGATTGCCAAGGATTTGTTTGAGTAACAAAATGCTGACTAAGTCAGTGCCAAGTGATTGTTTGTATCATAACATGCTGAACAATATTCCATGGAAGAGGCTGACCACAGTTTACTTTTTCATTCAGTGAATGATGGCCATCAGGAGGCTGCTACCAGGAGTGCTGATAAAATGCTGAAGTCCCCTACTATGTGGGGATTATATGGACACCAACTTCATGTTCTGGAATCACTGTGTCACCTGGGGACTGCAGTTCAACTTTCCTATGACTTGTGTGTGGCTTCTCACTGTGCCATACCATTTTACACTAACAGAGGGTCCTCATTTCTCCAAACCCTCCAAGAGCCTGATTTTAACTCAGAGTAAACAACTTTGAAGAAAATCAATTACTGACTGTTACAGACACAGCACATGGAAAGTGCTTTAGACCCTCAGGAGCCAAAGTCGGGTGCACTGAGACAGCCCTGTTCTCTCACCACAGCATGGCTTGGGGAACTTCTGCTGGACTGAGATGCAGCTGGAAGCACACTGCAAGTCAGAATCTCTCAAGGACTAACAACTAGGCCAAGATCCAAGGACAAAGTTCAACTGAGACTTGCTTAGACAAAGAGGGAAAGCAAGTGGTAGCAAGAAATGTGGATGAGGACAAAATAGGCTATAGAGAAGACACAGCAAGCCACCTGACCATTGAGTTTGCAGTCCCCATTCACCCAGAGCAGACAAGGACACAAACACTCAGGCAGCCTATCCTACCTCTCAGACACCTTGATTTGCCACAGTGACCTCCTCCTATACTTCATGTACCACATTCCTCTGGTTTGCTCCAAGGATTTCTGGGCAGATAGATATTTTTGCCTCTACAAACACATGAAAACCTTTGAGTTACAGTAGTTTTGTGTCCTTCTGTTCTAGTGAGCTCTGTGCACATACAATAGTTGATGGATGCCAAGTTAGGGGCACAGTACTTTTACAACAAAGTTGATTCCATCATCATTAAAGATGAGTAAGTGAACATATAAATATGCAAAAACACACACAAACAAGAGAGGTTAAGATTCAAACATACAAACACACTTGCACCTGTAAGTACCTGTACTCACGAACACACCCAAATACCCCTACACATACAGGAAACATGGACAAACACATATATACACTCACTCACACATGGTCACATATACATAGCAAAAGGAACATTACTTTGCAAAAAATAGACAGTATTCCCACAAACACACACACACTCACGTACACAGGGATGCACAGAAAAGCACACCACACCACACAACAGCGCCCTCCCCCACATGTGTATACACACACACACACACACACACACACACACACACACACACACACATACTTGTTGAACCTAGAATGGTCAGTGAGAAGACTGCTGAACCTTTTCTGATGTAGGTCAATGTAGTGGGTCCTCTATGCTGTCTATAAGGCTCTTAGACTCAGCAAGGCTCTGTTATACCATCCTGCACTTACTTTTCCTTGAATGAACTTTATCCATCACAAAACTCACTGATTCCACAGGTTCCAAATTCACCCTTCACATTCTCTTCACTAAACATACCCTGGCTCCTCCACAGTTGACCTTTGTAGACCAAGAGAAAGGTAGTGACACATGGTCAACACCCAGGAAGTTTTCAACAGATGTCAGTGCATAGAATATGAATTCAGCCCAATGTCAGTCAGAAGGAGGCCAGTGATATCATCTGCAGTGCTTTTCAGGAATGCAGCACTCTACACAACTATGAGAGTAAATCTGTTCTGAGACACAGCCATACACATGATATAGTCAGCAACACAATGTCAGCAAGGAGATGCACTGTGGGATTCTCTGTTGAGAAGCCAGAGACAAACTAGACATTTCCTGTGGTGTTAGCTCTGGGCAGTGAAAGAAAGAAGCCTAACCTTTAATTTTAAAATAGCTGTATTGTTTGCCGTGTTATTTATAACATTAAAACGATAAAATAAATAAACAAAAGAGAGAGCAAATGTATCCTTTCTCTTTCTGAGCAATGTAAACGTGTAAAAATTAGATGAGAAAAAACAAGACAGAAGTTCTACATGGGAGGACAGGAGAACCAAACAGAAAATTTCAGGTTCAGAGAAAGACCTGAGCTCAAGGGAACAAGGGAGTGAGCAATAGATGACAACACAAGATTTCATTATGTAGCCTCTGAACACATCCACCAATGTATACATTTATACATGCCTGTATAGGTCACACACAGACCAAAGAAATCAGAAATGAGCAGAAAACAATAAAGAGGATATCATGCGAAACAAACAATTGAATTTAAAATTTACATATCAGATGTTCCAACTGAGACCCACATCATGGCTATCCATCCCTTAGGTTCTAAACATTCCTAGGAAAGCACACAGCTTATTCATAGTATGCTGAGGTGATACCAGAACATGTTCTCATATAGTCTCAAATCTGTCACACAAATACTCAGTCAATGGTTTTCCACATCTATGTTCATCCAGTCATCTCAAGACTGGAAGCTCCAGGATGAGAGAATTGTCCAGGAGCATGTCCAGAAAAAGTGCTGACAAGGTCATACTCAGGCTTCAGTTACTTTGAACCAAGACCTTGGCAAAAGGAAGAGAACACATTGGGATGCAGGAAGAAAGGAGAAGACCACATGCCACCAAAATGTTGACAATGAGAACCATGCACCCATCCCTCCAGATTCCCTTGGCACTGGCACTGGGATCTAGTCCTTGCAGGCTGCTTCCTACCTGTTATATCATATGACCCTTGCAAAGCAAATGAGCCACATGCCACTGATGTCATCAATGAAAGCTTTGTGCTGTTCCATAAGTAGCCCCCTGCATAGCAGCCCTCTGATCATAACGACATGTAGGTGTGTGATATGTAACTGACCCAGGTCTGTACTGCAGTTCCTAGCAGAGCAGTAGGGTTTGCTTGTGAATTAAGCAGATCCTTGTAAGAGGCTAACTCTCCAGAAAGACTTGTGAATGATCAAATAATTAACAATTGGATGGTATGTAGGTGGGAATCTGGAGGGATGGGTGCATGGTTATTTGGATGTCTCTATGTTTAATGTTGGATAGTGTGCACCTGCCCCCACTGCCTCAGCCTACCTGCTGCTGCTCAGCAGAAGCGTCACAGGTAATCTCATGGGCCTCCTTCAAGAGCGTCTTCAGCTCCACACAGGACTCTTGCAGTTCAATCTGCTCCTTCCACAGTGGTCTTTTCTTCAGTCTCAACACATGTACATTCTCCATCAGCTGAGTCCAATCTTGGAGGCCCTGGCCATGGAGATAACTGAACAACCACCAAAACATGGTGAGCCCCAGCCAGCCTCCTTTGCCATATCTACCTCCAAGTACCACCAGTGCTGAAAAGTCCCAGACTCCAAGTTAGCCCAAGAATGGAGTTCTCAGTAGCCAAACCCCAGCATCACCTTGACAGAGGCAAAATCCAGAGCATAACCAAATTCCAGAAAGATTCAAAGTACTTCTGAAAACCCTGATGCCAAAAGGAATCCTGTGCATATGAGAACAGGGTGCAGCTCATACCTGTTCTTAACTATTCATGATATTGGGAAATATCAACAGGTAGAATTCAAACACTATCAGAAGAAACAAAGAATTCCCAACCAGAATCAGTTTTGTCCAAAGCTACCATGGAAACCACTTCTGAGAAGCCCTGGTTAGAGTCCCAGAGGTACTGGGATACCTGAAACTCCCTACATTTTGCAAACCATTTTTCTATCAAGGGTATCCTGAGGATGGAAGGACATTGCTTGAAGGGACTCAGTGTCTTTTAACACTTAGGAAACCTGAGTCTAAGAGACACAAGTCCAAGGACCATATGTCAGGCTGCATGCTAGGAAGCAGACAGGCAAGAGCCAGAGCCCTCTCTTTGGGTCAAAGAGAAAGATGGCAGAATCAGTCCCTCCAAGGTAAATCAGGCACATACCTGTAGGATACATTCTCCTCAACCAGCTGTTTGACCTTGTTCACATCATCACTGATCTCCATGGGCAATTTCTGCAAGTCCAACATCATCTGAAGTTATCCAGAACTGCATGAGCATCCTCAGTGAACTTGGAGCTATAGAATATCTCTCTAAGAAGTTTCCAGGAGTCTGTGCCACATATCTGGTGCAACCAAAATCCTATGGTGACATTTTTTCCTGTCTTTACAACAGGGATTCTCATGCCTGGCTGCCTATTGCTACACAGAGGACCAGAACATATATTCAGTATTTCCAGGGAGGAGTCCCAGATTTAGGAAGGCTTTATAAAGCTTCAGGCTATTACGTCCCCCAAACACAAACATACCACAGTCAGAATTCCCATGAAATGCAGAGAAGTGGAACTGCCTCAGAGTATAAGGAGGAGGACACAGGAGAAGCAGTGATAAGCATCAGGCCTTCCAGCTACAAACTGAGAAGGATGAATGGGACCAGGCCACACCAGCTGCTGCCAAGCGCCTTCAGCACACAATCATCTGCTGGTCAAGTACAGGGACTCACCACAAACTCACAGAACCTAGCATCTCCCACAAGCCAACACCTGCCAAGGCCTCTTGAAATGCATGTTGAGAGCTTACCCACTACTGTTCCTCAGGAAAGCTTAGCTACACACTGTGGAGTCAAGATGGCCAACAGAAAACTGCATATAATGAACACCTATTCTGCAAATCCTTGTTGGTATAACTGGCCAGGATTCCATGCAGTTCAATTACCTCATATGTTATACTCTGTAGCTGAAGGGTTAGTTTCTCCAACTTTGTCATCTGCTGCTCCTGCTCAGTGGAGGTGGAATGTAGTTAGAGTTTTCCTGCCTGGCCCAGTCAGGACAAATCACTCTTACCTGCCAGTCCCACAGTCACTCAGGCCCAACCAAGAAAGCACACAGAAACTTACATTGTTTAGAAACTATATGGCTGTGGCAGGCTTCTTGTTATCTACTTCTTCTATCTTAAATTAACCCATTTCTGTTAGTCTATACTTTGCCACATGGATTGTGGCTTTCCAGTGTCTTTACATGTTGCTTCTCCTGGCAGCGTCTGGCAGTCTCTCCTCCCAGCCTTCCTGTTCTCTGCCTCATCCTCTTCCTTGTCCCGCCTACCCTATCCTTCCTGCCTGCCTACTGGCCAATCACCACTTTATTTATTTTAACCAATCAGAGAAACATATTTGACATACAGAACATCCCACAGCAGTGGAGGACTGGGTTGGTGCCTTCTCAGTAGTCTCTGCAGGAAGATAAAGTAAAGTGAACTTTTACACTTGAATGGCATAGGGCCAAAGAATCCATGCTATTCCAAGAGGAAGCCCGAGAAAGAGGAAATGATATGGAACCACTGAGGACCCCAAAGAGTAGGGCAGCTATCTTTAAATTACAACCTAAGGGATCATTGGAAGACAGCAGCACTTGGGGGGTTGTGATGTCAAGAGTAAGAACCTCAGGGTTTTTCAGGTTACTCTCCTTTTCCTATTATCACTGGCACATAATGACCCCCATGGCTGTAAAACACAGTTATGGTACAGAAATCTCATTAATTCCTCTGTGCCTCATTCCAAGAAGTACCCAGTTCTTGTGCTCTTGCTCTGGAAAGTTGAAGCCCACCACATCTAGAAAGCTCCACAGCCCCTTCCAAAAACTCACTGTCTTCCCCAAAACCATTAATTCCTCCATGTTTTCCAGAGAGACATAGGACTGGCTTCTTTTTTCCTCACTCTGACCTCTCCATGCAGTCTAATCCTTCTCCCAAACAGACTTCTGAGTCTGGATAACATGTCTAGATGCAAAGTGGTCACTGAACAAATGTCCTCAAGGTGATTTCACTACAACACTAATGACATCACTGTGGATTCCAAGAGCTATCCAGGATACCATAGAATTCCAAGAGCTATCCAGGATACAATAGAATGCCTAGCAAAGGGTTTGCTGATGTCATGTGGTACAGCCTTTGCCTCCTTGCTAATTAGTTCTCCCTAAACTCACCAGAGGTGTATATCTGTTCTAGGAGTATCTCCTGTGACACAGGGGATGTCATTCAGGACCTCCTCCATCCAATGCTAGAGATTTCTCTCTGCTTCATAAGTTTTTTTTTTTTTTTTCGGTAATATACTATGGGGATTTGAACATTAACATCATAACACTGCCTAAAATTGGCTCTTAACCTCCTCACATCCATACCCAATAATATGAAAAACCATGCTGAGGAATTCAGTCCTGATCATTGAGGAGGATTGTTGAGTTCTCTTAAATAAGCAAAACCTGTGGAAGTCTAAGATTAAGAGAAGTTGACTATTGAGAAATTGTAAGTGAGCTGAGACTGCTATGAAACCCTAACTGCTCTAGAATGTCCTCTCTATATGTCTGGTGTCTTAGCCACCATTCTCCAGAAGTAATACAATGATTCTCTATTGAAAGGGTATTTGTTAGAACGGCTTACAAGCAGTGTTCCATCTAATCCAACAATATCTGGCTGTGAATGGAAAGTCCCAGAATCTAGTAGATTCACACTGTACAAGACGGGATGTCTCTTCTGGTCTGTAGTATATGCTGGAATATTAAAGAAGTAGGCTTTAACGCCAGTCAATGAATGGATATGCTAACAAGGAGAGAGCAAGTAGAAAGAGAAAGAGAGAGAGAGAGAGAGAGGGGGTAGGGGGATAGAAAGAGAGAGAGGGAGCTCAACATAAATCCAGATGGTTCTCTTTGCCATCACGGCAGGAATGCTGAATATATTAAGTCGTTAAGGACTTTTGTGTCTGCTTTTGTTCCTATGCACCATTCGCTTCTCTAACAGGATGCGGATGCTATAATATAGCATGGACCAGAGCAACTGGATTTATGTACAATGTTCTTTTCCAAGCTGATGTTTAATGGTTATTAATGAGGAATTCTGACAGACAAATTTCCTGTCAAGGGTCCAGTGCTCTTTCATGCCACTTGGTTGTGACAGGTTTGTCACATTTGTTATTTTCTTCAGTCCATTTCTAATACAGGTTAGCACTGCTGCCCTGTGTGTACAGCTGGGCTCGGGGTCAGTGAGTAGGTTAAAAACAGGGAGAAAAGCATTGAGGGGGAGTAACAGAGATGAAGACAGACCCATGATTCTTGTCCTAAAGTTATTACGATAAACTAGTTGACAACTTAAGTAACTTGTAAGAGCAGCTCAGCTGTTGAAGACTCCAAGGACTCCACAATGGAGGCTAGAGCACTAAAGGAACTAGTGAGGAGGGTCCTTGGAAAACTGAACGGGGCTGCAAACATGGCTCTGTATGTAAAAGAACCCAGAGGTAAAGACAGCTACTGTGGTACAATCTGTAATCCCAGCAATCCAGTCGGCAGGGAGACGGGAGGTAGAGCCAGAAGAATCGCCAAGTGACTTGTGGGCCAGCTGGCCTGCAGACACAGCAGCAGAAACGGGAGCAGCCTACCCCAACACGGTAGAAAATGAGCAACAACTCCTGACTCCAAAAGCTGCCCCTGGACCTTCACACACTGTGGCATTCATGAATTTGTGTCACACACACACACACACACACACACACACACACACACACACACACTTTTAAAGAAAAGTACACAGAACTAACGTTCAGTCAAATGTCACTCCTGGGAATGTACTGGAATGACTCTAAGTCAGTACAGTAAGAGTCACCTTTATGTTCATGTTTATGGAGGCACTATTCACAACAATCAAGTTATGGGGTCTATCTAGGTACCCATCAACAAGTGAATATGTAATGAAAATGCTATATACACAATCAAGTTTTATCACAACCCCCCAAAAGAATGGATTATATCTACAAAAAATGGATGAAACTGAAGATTACTATATTAAACAAAATAAACCAGACCAGAAAGATAAATATCATATGATAGGTTTCTCTCTCTCTCTCTCTAGTGTGTGTGTGTGTGTGTGTGTGTGTGTGTGTGTGTGTGAGAGAGAGAGAGAGAGAGAGAGAGAGAGAGAGAGAAGTTTGAGAAGAATGGGACCAGAGGGAGAGGGACAGGAGAGGGCAACAGGGATGATATACTTGAGTGTCACATGGAATACTAGAGAGATTGCTCGGTGGTAACAGTGCTTGCTGAACAAGCATCAGGACCTGAGTTCAAATCCCCAGGATCCGCATACAAAGCCAGTCAGTGGCGGCACAAGTACCTGCAGCCCCAGGACTGTAAGGTAGAGAGAAGAGGACCACCTAGCTTGTTGAGACTGGAGAGCTTCTGTGAGCTTCTTTTGCCCATTTCTCCTAAGAGCAGCTTCAGCCCGCCCACCCACCGCCATCAGGTCACCTGACCTGATCTGCTGGGGAGAACAGAGCTGGCCCACAGCAAAGCGTCCCTCTTCTCCAGCACCCAAACCAAAAGTCATGTCAAGGCTCAACCCACTTCTGGCCTGGGAAAACTTACTGCTATTCCCATCCCCTCTGATTTCTCAGAAAAAGGCTCTATCATTAATCCTTTACTTCCAGTTTGTATTTGGTGAATTTCAGCTTCAAAAACACTATGCTTGGGGCTGGAGCGAAGGCTCAGCGGTTAAGAGCACTGGCTGTTCTTCCAGAGGATGAGGGTACGATTCCCAGCTCCTGCAAGGCAGCTCACAACTGTCTGTAAATTCAGTTCCAGGGGATCTGACACCCTTGCACAGACATACATTCAGATGAGACACAAATGCACATAAATAAAAAATAAATCTTAGAAAAATAAAAAATAACCCACTATGCTCCCAAGCCATCCTTGATGGGGCTTCCTTCCCTTCTGGTTACTTGAGCCCTCTTCTCTTCATCAGCAAGCCCCCTTATACCTCCACTTGTATCATTTCACTACACTCAACCCTGGCTTCTGACACTTCAGTCCTGTGCAACTTATTCACCAAGGTCACCAAATATATGGTTGTTGCTGCATTCAAAGATTTCTTTCAGAATGTACGACCAAGGATAAATTTTTGGCTCCTAGAAACCGGTTATCCGAAAGACATCATACAGAAGGCATATCCATTGTCTTGGTGTACCCAGCCATGCAATCAGGCTATTGCTATTGCTATTACTGTTGAAAAGATTGATTCAGAACAAATCAAGGCTTCCGATATAAATATGACCATTTATCACCATACAGAAGACAAGGTGTGTGTGTTTTAATATCCATCTACTTTGTAAAGACATAAATAAGGCATTTCTCTGGTGACTCTTTTCTAGCATCTTTGGAATCAGGATGAATCATACTCTATTCCTACTACATGTCATCACATGCTCTGTAAATATCTCACTTGTGGTTCAAGGCAGATTTAAAAATCATGAGATATATTTACTTTTACTGAGTCGCCTTTAAATGGAACTCAATTACTGCACAACTCTGAAAAAGAGGAACTACTTTGGGAAAGTGATAAAGCCAAAAACAAGTAGTAAATGCCTGGAAAAGAAAGAAGGGACGATGTTCTCACCAGTTCTGGAGTATCTACAGCCAATGCTGCTGCCTTTGCAAAGGACATGATTTCTGATTCCTTTCATGTTCTGTTTTGCTGGAAGTAGACTTCATGACAGTATAGACAACTTTACTATGTTAGCTGCTCTGACTCTTTATGAAAAACCAGCCCTGGGCTTCAACCAGACCAGTCTCCATACAATACAGCACATTAATTTTTCTATTCAAACGGTCAAGAGCTAATCCAACTTCTAATCCCCTAAATTTTCTCTCTCACTCTGCCTGTCATAATGGTCCTCCTCTACTCAGAAATTTTGTGTATGTCTGTGTGTTGAGATGTGTGCATGCATGGGCGCACATGCACATAAGCACCTGTACTGTCAAGGCCAGAGTTCATGATGTCCTGTGTTCTCACTTTTTACATCATTCTTTAAAGACAGGGTCTCTCACTGAACCGTCAAGCTCATTAATTGGCTAGTCAGCAAGGCCCAGAGATCCCCGTCTCTGCTTCCTGAGTGCTGGGGTGACAAGTTTGTGCGAGTGCTCAGCCTTTTATGTGGGTGCTGGGAAACCAAGCTCAGGTCCTCATGCACAGCATTTTCCCAGCCCCCCTACTAGACAGTTTGCACATGGTTTCTGACTATTGGATCATACACTATACTTTATACACTGATCATACAATAGTACTTTTGTGTTATTGGATCATACACTTCCTAAGTGTGCTCTTCATAAATTTTTATGCTGACGCTGTCACCAATAGACTTTGATCACATGATTCTGACCACAAGACAAAGGCCCTGAAGGGAAGGCATAGTATTAGTCATTAAAATTAAATACAAAATTATATATTTACAAAGACATGTTTGTTAGAATATTTACACAAATACATCTTTGATCCAGACAAGCTTTCTATAACAGGTTTATCTTTCTATGAACTCTACTCATCTTTCAAAGTGAAGCCACAGTCCCATTGTTTCCTGATTATTTCAGATCTTGTCAATGTCTATCCCTCAAATATTCAAATCATCCTTCATTAAAAATACTTACATAGGAGTTGCTATAATACGTCTGAATTGCTAAAGAAACTAAAAATGACCAACACAATAAAGATGCTTTTTACAGCGAAGAAAGGTTTTTAATTTCTTGTAAAGATTTTTTTAATTGCATGTTGTAAGTATGTATGTATATATGAATGTATCGATGTATGTGCATGTGCTCATGAGGAACAGAGAGCCATGTCCCTTGGAGCTGTTATGAGTTACTTCATTGAACTCAGTGATCCTAACTTCTGAGTCATCTCTAACATTTTTAATTTCTATAACCAAAATTAAGTGGGAAAGTTCCTTAAATTTAACATTGTAAAGCCTATTGTGGAGCTTAAGTCACTGTTCTATGAAAACATGCATCTTGAAACTCTGAAAACAATGTCATTCTATTTAGGCACATGATTATAGATTCAGGGTAATTCCCAGGCACTCACAACAGAAATAACAACAAGGCATTCCTGTGTGGCTGTGTAGCATAGTTGGATTGTTGGGTCTTCCATAATGACATCTGAGAACACTTGGCAAAAGCAGGAGTACTTTAGTGGCCAACTTTGAAGAATGCTGGTCGACCATGAGTGCCCCAAAAGGAGACTAGGAACTAATACAAAACTCACTGCCACTGTAAACCATGATGCCTTGATACAATGAGGAAATAGGAAGACCCTGATGCACTCATTTCTAAGAAGGTCAATGCTAAGGCTTGTGTTTGACTAACTCATCTTTCCTCAGCTTGGATAATGCCATGCCTTTCCTTCAAGCCCTATGCACACATACTTTATTACTCGACTTTGGCACTTTGGACCACATTTCACTTATTTTATCTTCTGGTAAAGGCCATTTAAAATTCTATGAGGAAAGGAGGATAATATGTTATAAATAACTGTGAATGAAGGATTTTTAAGCTTCTGTTGTTTAAGCTTCTCAAAAAGTCTGTTGAGTTTCTCCATGGGATCCCATATTACTGATAATATCACAAAATTAACCCAAAGGACTGTGAGTGTGGGAAGACTAAATTATTTCAATCAAAGTGGCTTTTAATCTACATATAAGACAACACAATACAAATGCCTCAGATTTAATAACTAAGAAATTCTGTATCACTATCACACTGCCAAAGGCATGTTGTTTAAAAGTACATAAATAATGGCATAATACAGATTATTTTAAATATGACAAATGAATCATGAGAAATTACAGACAAATATTTATGTATTTATGAAAGAAAAGTATTTCAGTGCCCCCAAGAAATTACCCTGAGCAGCAGAGACCACGTTCATGGTCAAAGACAGAAAGGACTAACACACATAAGAGTTTCCTATATAAGAATGGCAATATAGAAACATAATAAATCCATATTGTTTAATATGTAAGATAGCCTAAGCACAATGAAGTGAACAAGTTATGCATTTGGTGTTGTGTTTTGTGGAGCTGTTATGATTTACTTGAAAAGTAAAGGGCTGTGCGCTTCTTTTGCATGCACGCGCACACACACACCAAGATTTGAAAGTGCTATAATATTGTTTTATAATATTCCAAATAAGTTATGCATTTTAATGCAGGAAAGTGTACTATCTAGAAATATGCAGAAAGAATATTTTGAATAAGAAAGGATTAAAATCTGCAAGCCCAAAAGTGAAAACCT
This sequence comes from Onychomys torridus, assembly GCF_903995425.1. Lineage (NCBI taxonomy): Eukaryota > Metazoa > Chordata > Mammalia > Rodentia > Cricetidae > Onychomys > Onychomys torridus. The sequence goes on along the minus strand of NW_023413790.1, from coordinate 586 downwards.
GCAACCTTCATTAAAAAAAGAAACTGACACACGTCCAAATTAATAACAAACAAGATAAACCTTTTTTGGACAAACCCAAAAAAGAAACACAGCATGTTCACAATAAAGTTATGTACAAAACCAAAAGGCAGTCATATGCTCCTGTTAAAATGAATTCCTTGATTTAAGACTTCAGTGAGTTTATTATATTCAGGCCAAAATCAGACCTTGCTGAGAACCAATTTTCATGTGAACAGGAAGCTTGAGAGTATTGTTACATACACTTCAGATCCTTCCCTGCAGCTCTCCCCTAAGTCTTGTTTGAGGCCGTTGCAAGGCATTGCCACGGCCATACACTTGGTGCCAGTGTGACAGTCCAGCACGGCCTCTACTGTGCTTCTTTTTCTCACTTTGGCCTTTGGAGGGAAGAGTGAGAGGACATGGCAGTATATGTAACAATGCTTTCAAGGTCAGCACACAGTACCACAAGTCATCACACAGAGTCAATACCACAAGTTGTACTTACAGATACTTCTTCCATAATTCTGAATTTTAAAATAAACATTTCATAAATGTCAGTAATAAGCAAGTTCCAGGGTGCTACCCT
>NW_023413789.1:0-6628 GCF_903995425.1 Onychomys torridus | reverse complement strand
GTCCTCTGGATATTTTCACAAGAGTAGTATAGCTAGATCTTGGGTAGATGGACTCCCAGCTTCCTGCGGAACCCACACTGATTTCTGTAGTGGCTGTATGAGTTTGTATTCTGCTTTCCCTGCATCCTAGCCAGTATGAGCTGCCTTTTGTTTTATTGATCATCACTATTCTGATTGGTGTAAGATGAATTCTCAAAGTAGTTTTAATTTGCACTTCTCTGATGACTGAGGATGTTGAACACGTAATTGCTTCTCAGCCATTTGTGTTTCATCTTTTGAGAACTTCTCACTTAAGTTCTCTGCCCTATTTATAACCAGATTATTTGTTTCCTTGATGCTCTGTGGTTTTAGTTCTTTATATATTTTATACACTAACCCTCTATCAGATGTGTGCTTGGTAAAGATCTTTTCCCGTTCCATAGTCTGCCACTCTGCCTGAATGATGGTGTCCTTTGCCATACAGAAGCTTTTCGGTTTTGTGAGGTCCCATTTATTCATTGTTGTTCTTAGTGTCTGTGCTATTGGTTTGCTGTTCAGGAGGTTTTTTTCTGTGCCAATAGTTTCAAGCCCATTACCCACTTTATTTTCTGTCAGATTCAGGGTGTCCTGTCTTATGTTGAGGTCCTTGGATCCATTTAGAGTTGAGTTTTGTGCAGGGTGATGCATATGGATCTGTTTGGCTTCTTGTACATTCAGTCATCCAGTTTGATGAGCACCATTTGTTGAAGACTCTTTCTTTTCTCCAGTGTGTAGTTTTGGTTTCTTTGTTAAAACTCAGATGTCCATGGGTGTTTGAACTTATGTCTGGGTCTTTAAGTCAGTTCCAGTGATCAATGTGTCTGTTTTAAGTCAGTTTGTTTGTTTGTTTAATAAAGGTTTGTTTAGCTGTCCTGGGGTGTGTGTAAGGATAAAAAAAAAAAAGAAAGTCCAAGTGGGTACCTTTCAGTGGCCCTGCTAAGGTATGCCACTTAGCAAACACACCACATGCAACAGAGTTAGTGCAAGAGATGTATTGGGGGAGGAGAGAGAGAGTGAAGGGCTTTGTCAGAGTGGGGACATGAGAGAGGCAGGCAGACAGACAGAAAGACAAGAGGAAGAAGAGAGGCAGAAGAGGAGCAGGAGGCAAGAAAAGAAAGAAGAGCCCAGAAAAGACAAGAGAGTTAAGAGAGGAAAGAGGAGGCAAAAAGAGCGAGCTGTGCCTGGTGGGCACTGTGAAGGGAGTGCAGCGTCACACAGCTGGCAGTGGGAAGGCACCTGGTGACAGGAGATGAGAAAACGGCTTTGGTGGCAGAGGTGGGCTGCTGCTGTAGAAACTAACGTGTGTGTGTGTGTGTGTGTGTGTGTGTGTGTGTGTGTGTGTGTGTGAGGGGGAGACAGAAATAGTGTGTGTGAGAGAGAGACAGAGAGAGTCTGTATGAAATTGAAAAATTGTATATTTTTCAATTCCTGTGAGTAATTGTGTTGACATTTTTATGGAGATTATATTGAATTATAGATTGCTTTTGATAGGATGGCCATTTTCACAATATTAATTCTACTGATCCATGAACATGGACGATCCTTCCATCTTCTGAGTCTTCTTCAGTTTCTTTCTTCAATGTCTTCAAGGTTTTGTTTTACAAATCTTCCGCTTGCTTGGTTAGAGAAAGTACTCTTAATGTAAAACTGTAAAGGGTAACATAAGTTATCTTCCTGATGGATACATGCCAATGTATTTCAGAAGGGTTAAGAATAAACAGCCCACTTCTCAAACTATATTATAGAGACATAACTAGAAAGGAAATCAAATGCATATTCGTGGTCACTTTACTATTTAAAATAATGGGAAACTCTGCCATAGGCAGAATGGAAGAGCTAACACTGCATTCTGACTTGCGTTAGCCAGCATCTATATTAAACTACTCTAACTGAAAGACCAGTCTGAATATAGACATTTCTTAGCTGTGTAGTATTCTAGAGTTTTAGTGGCTATGTGCTACACAATTTCAGGAGATAGATTTTCTTTATTTCTAGCAGTCTCTGGTACATGTCTTCAGCCAGATTAGTATTGAATAAACATTGCTGTCACATGGGAATGAAAAAGGGAATTGGGGCTCATAAATCACATATACTCTGATGGAATTGACAGCTCTACAGATTCTACCACAAACAGCCAAACTTATATTGTGCACTTGGGGAAAAGCCTGTGTTCCCTTCTAACAATAAGAAAATATAAACTAGGTCTCAATGTATCCATTCACCTGGTATCAAGATTCATTTAATTATTCATGAGTTAACATCTTTTATCTTTGACACTTGCTATTTATTTTCAGACAAAAACATATCATAATGTTCAAAAGATGTTTACATTTCTGAATAGAAATAGAAACAGATTCACAGTTGTAGAAAAGCATGTTTTTGTCACCAAAGAGAAGGCCAAAAAGTATAGAAAGAGTAAGATCAATACACTACATTCCTGAAATAAGTAAGGAAAGTGAGTTGGCATTAAAAACCAAGATGCTAAAATCCATCTCCTGGACACCTCTACACATTCAGATATGCTAACCCCCACCTCAGACCCTTGTCACTGCCCCTTGAAGTACCCCCACTCTGAGTGATCCAGTGCTGTCAGGACCTCTCCATCTCTTGTGGGTTCCTACAAATAGTTTTTGTTGTTTACTGTGTGTATACTGAGAAATGTAAGAGCACCTCTTACCGTCTAGGTTCTTTTTTGATCTTACTCTAATTATTTTAATTGGTATCTAGTTTGCAGCAAATGACTATTGAATATTTTTTCACTTATTCTATTTTTTTTAATTCTCAAACCTTTGATAAAATATAGCTTTATTTATTGAAATGGAGATTTCTTGAAGTCACTGCCTTCAACATCTGCTCTGGACTACCAAAATATGTAACAGTTTATACTACCACTGAAGGGGAGTTTGCATTCCTGTTCATTTTGTTCTTATAGTTGCTGGGAGATAAAGTAAGATACTATTTGTCGAGTAGAAAAATGATGAATTTGGACTAGAGAGGCATCTGGGGTGGTGTAGTCTATCAAGCAAGAGCTTTGCATGGGGTTCAATCCTGAGCACGCCAATAAGAAAAGGAAAGAAAAAAGAAAATGTCAAGTTAATTTTAAATTGTCTATTGAGCCCCAAGTGTGTATGTATATTTTAACTACAATGTAGTGCACTCCAGGTTATAGTTGAGCCCCCCCAGGCCATGGTGGTGATGGCATAGAGAGAGAGAGAGGAAGTGGGTCCACTGAGGCTATATGGACTCTTCACCCAGTGAAATCAGAGTTCTTTATAGGAGGCTAGCTGGGCTAGTAGGTATGACATGATTCTCTCCAGACCAGCAAGAGATCAGAAGGGAGGATGGACAGTGGAATAGTTCTGTTCGTCATTGCTCTGACAAAAGTGACTTAAGAAAGAAAGAATATCTTAAGGCTTAAAGTTTGAGGGTTCAGTCCATCATGGTGGCAGCAGAAGCATGAAGCAGCTGGGTACATTGCACCCACAATCTGGAAGCAGAGAGAGGAAGGCTACTATGCTACTCTCTTTCTTCTTTGTATTCAGTTTGAGACTCCAGTCCATTGGATGGTGCCACACATGGTCAGGGTAGGCCTTCCTTCTTCAATTAAAATCTTTGTGGAAATATTCTCCTAGAACACAGCCAGAAGTGGGTTCCCAGGGTAATTCTAAATCCATTCAGGTTGGTAATGAAGATTAGCCATTATACGTAGATTTTGATATAGCTGTTATACTATTTAGAAAAATCAAGGTCAGTTGTCTTAGTCTGTTTCATTGTTGACAGTCAGTGAGTCATTTCATTAGTATCTATGAACCAGGAGAAAAGATGGTCACAATTAAAATGCTTGCCTATGAATCTACTATGTTTACCCTTTAGTAAACTGAGATGGGGATGTGACCATGCTGTACAGTTGATGGCTTCATGACATTGATGTTCTATGTCCACTCAGCTCCTGCAGCCACTCAGACCCAAGTAAATACACAGAGACTTATATTACTTATAAACTGTATTGCCATGGCAGGCTTCTTGCTATCTAGTTCTTATATCTTAAATTAACCCATTTTTTATTAATCTATAAGTTGCCACATGGCTTATGGCTTACTGGTACTTTTACATCTTGCTTCCTCTGTGTCTGGCTGGTGACTCCTGACTCAGCCTTCCTGTTGCCAGAATTTTATTCTCTATCTGTCCTGCCTATACTTCCTGCCTGGCTACTGCCAATCAGCATTTTATTTATTAACCCATCAGAGCAACACATTCACAGCATACAGAGCAATATCCACAGCACTGTTCCATCTGCTCATCACTTAGAAAATTCTTATATTAATAACCAATGGTGCTATTTATATTTGAAATAATTTCTGAGACATTCTAGACATATTTTTTCAAGCACTTAAGTGCTTTATTAACTTCTGGGGGCATTTTTAAATTCCTTACTGACATGACTACATGAAGAACATCATTTTGTCACTTCATGTTTTAACCCATTATTAGAAACTGCCAGGCAGCACCCTGTTATTACATTTGAAAGACTGTTCTGCCTGCAGTACGTCAGCTACCCAAATGAATTTTCTAGTTACTGCAATCACTATGTGGTATTTCCAGCTCACATAAGCACCCTTTCTGTTCTAATTATGGACTTGAGTTTAGGATCAGAATGGATCCTGAGTCAGAAAAGTGTGTGGACGACAGAGGTCCCAGTCTGCAGACAGGCTCTTGCTTTATCCCTCACGCTCAGAGAAGCATTTTGCTCCACTCACTTAGGATAATGACGTCAGTGCATTATTTCTTGTTGGTGTAGAAAGAACGATGACTTGGGAGGTCTGAGACAATTCTCATCATCTCTGTTTCCATTTGAATTCCACAAAAACAAAGCACTCTGGAAACCGGTCTCCATACAGATCTGAATTGGAGGGATAATTAGGTTGAAAGAGGAACAAGAGTAGAATGGGGTTCAAGCGCACCATTGTGTAATGCCCTGTTGTGTAGTTTGGGAAAGACACTATCAAAAAACAAAAATGCTTGTCTCGTATACAAAAGGGAAGCCATGATGTTTTAGCTTTGAGTTCTTATAGATAAATGAGTTCATATGGATTAAGATGGTATGTATATGCTTATCTATTCATAATGTAACTCATATGTACAAATATTGGTCAGTTCCATCAAGCAAAGATTCAATTTAATCAAAGACATTTCTCTTGGGAGCACAACTCTACTAAAGAAGCCATTAGAACACACTGGATGGAAAACAGCTGTAGAATGGAATTAAAAACAGAATTTTAAAACTCCCAAAGTATTCCAATGTTTACATGAAGTCAGCCTTCAGAGGTAAATTAGCTTGCATTCATCCTATGCACCTGCAGAGAGGAGTGAGCTGGAGGTCCCATATAGACCCTGTCTGCAGTGGAAGGAAACAGAATAAGGTACTAATGTGGCTGGAAACCCTTAAGGCTTAAGATAAAGCAGGTGAACTAGTGGAGGAGCTCCTATGCTGCCAGCACAGTATCAGTGAAACAGAAATGAATTGCTGTCTCCTCAGATGCTCACTGTACGGTAGAGCGACATGTTAGATGGGCCACAAGTTGGCTTAGGGGGAACTAATAAAACTATCTTAATTGATCTGACAAATACCTAAACAATGGACTAGGTGCAGTGTGGCCTAGGAAGCCTAAAAAAGGAAGAGGAAAGGTAACAGACATTGCATCCTTCCTGGAGTAAATATATATAATTTATTGAGGGTCATAAAGTTCCCAAATAGCCCAGAGAAGTAACAGTTCAGTTAAGAGCCTGAGTCTTTGTGGGAAACCCTCAGGTCTCTGAATTGAACCTGGAGAGTGATGGTACACATTGCCATCATGAGATTCCTGACACAGCACACCCTGTGAGGACCATTCAAACCATGCTCCATAGAAGTAATATTGGCCTTGATAAGATGTGTTGTTAATTTCATTTATTTTTGTGGTGTTTTGGCTTTAAATGACTTGAATTATTCAACTTTCATTGACTCATTGTCAACAAATTGTTAAATCAATGATAACTAATATATTTGACTGTAAATTATCTTTCTTCATTTATTCACTCATTTTTTTCTTGGCAAATAAATGCATACATTTTGCCAAGCATTATGTATTGTCCAACATATCAGACCAACAATGAGGGCCAAACAGTGTGTCTGAAGCAAGGCCTCAGTTAGCAGCATCTGCAGAGGCCCAGGGACTCTCAATTTGCCGAGGCTTCCAAAAAATATGTATATATCAGTTTAGGGGTTTGGTTCTCAGCCTAAGTGTTTCATAACAAAGACTGCAAATGTTTGAAATCCCATTGGTATTAGGAAAGTAGAGTAGCCAGGAAGCCAGATCTGGGGCAATGTATACCTTTGTCTCAGCTACAGAATGAGATGCCTTCTAGCAAGATGCTCTCAGGTCCCAGAATCTGGCAAAAAATGGTCCATTAGAGCCCTCTAGCCCCTGAACTAGATGCCAGCAAAGGGCAGCGTGGCAGAAGATTGGTTTGGATTAAACCTGTGCTCTGAGATTCTGTGCAAGTGAGTCTGATGACTCATAGATCTCATAATGTATAAGTGGATTTGAGGTTGTTATCTGGGGACAGGATG
>NW_023413788.1:0-1394 GCF_903995425.1 Onychomys torridus | reverse complement strand
ATTGGCTATTTGTCCCTGTGCTTTTTGCAATCCTGGATTCAACAATTTCGCTCTTGCAGACCCTCCTCTTACTCCAGTTGACACGTGGAGCTCCACCTGGGGCCTGGCTGAGGATCTCTGCATCCACTTCCATCAGTTATTGGATGAGAGTTCCAAGACGACTTAGGGTGCTTGGCCATCTGATCACCAGACTAGGTCAGATCAGGTTTTCTCAACCATTGCCAGCAGACTACAGAGGATATATCATTGTGGATTTCTGGGGACCTTTCGAGCACTCTGCCTATTCCTGTTCTCATGTGGTCTTCATTTATCATGGTCTGTTATTCCTCATTCTCCCTTTCTGTTCTTGATCCAGCTGCGATCTCCTGCTCCCTAAGCTTTCTTTCCCTCAAATCTTGCCTTCATTACTCCCACTGTTATCCAGGTTGTTCATGTAGATCTCATCCATTTCTCTGTCATTGGGTGATCCTTGTGTCTTCCTAGGGTCCCATTTTAGGTAGCCACCCTGGAGTTGTGTAGCAGTCTAGTCATCTTTGTTTTACAGCTAGGATCCCCCTATGAGTGAGCACATACCATGTTTGTCTTTCTGAGTCTGGGTTACCTCACCCAGGATGATTTTTTTCTAGATCCACCCATTTGCCTGCAAACCTCATGATGTCATTGTTTTTTCTCTGCTGAGTAGTACTCCATTGTGTATATGTACCATATTTTCTTTATCCATTCTTTAGTTGAAGGGCATCTAGGTTGTTTCCAGGTTCTGGCTATTACAAACAAGGCTGATATGAACATAGTTGAGCAAATGCCCTTGTGGTATGATTGAACATTCCTTGGGTATATGCCCAAGAGTGCTATAGCTGGGTCTTGGGGGAGATGGATTCCCAATTTTCTAAGGAAGCCATATTGATTTCCAAAGTGGCTGTACAAGCTTTCATTCCCACCAGCAGTGGAGGAGAGTTCCCCTTGCTCCACATCCACTCCAGCATAAGCTGTCTTCTGTGCTTTTGATCTTAGCCATTCTGACAGGTGTAAGGTGGTATCTTAGAGTGGTTTTGATTTGCATTTCCTGGATAATTAGGGATGTGAACAATTCCTTAAATGTCTTTCAGCCATTTGAACTTCCTCTGTGGAGAATTCTCTGTTTAGTTCTATAGCCCATTTCATAATTGGACTGTTGGGCATTTTGATGTCTAATTTCTTGAGTTCTTTATATATTCTGGATATCAGCCCTCTGTAAGATGTGGGGTTGGTGAAGACTTTTCCCATTCTGTAGGCTGTTGCTTTTTCTTATTGACTGTGTCCTTTGCTCTACAAAAGCTTCTCAGTTTCAACAGGTCCCATTGATTGATTGTTTCTCTCAGTGTCTATGCTACTGGTGTTATATTTAGAAGTGATCT
>NW_023413787.1:0-11284 GCF_903995425.1 Onychomys torridus | reverse complement strand
TCCCAGTGAGGAAAAACCACACACCGTTAAAGCAATTGTGTGTCTACGGACAATGTGTATGTGTGCAAACCTATTGAATTAGCAGCATCTCACAGCTTGCCTTGGCATTCAACATTATTGAGCTTTGTTGTTAATTCAACATAGTCCACAATTCATTTGTTTAAAATGTGTCTCACAAGGGCTGGCAAGCTGGCTCAGCAGATAAAAGCACTTGTGCCAAGCTTGATGACCTGAATTTGACCATAGGTCTCGTGTGGTGGAAGAAGAGACTCCAGCAAGTGATCATCTGACCTCCACATGCATGCCATGACAGGTGTGTGATGTGAGTGTGTGCATTAAATGAATGCACCACCACATCTAGTTCATGTATTTATTGCATGTTTTTAATCCTAGAACTCAGTAGATACAGGTAGATCTTTAGAAGCTGTGAATTTGAGGCTAGCCTTGTTTACATAGTAAGTTCCAGGTCATTCAGGCCATCCACTAAATGCTCATATTAACGTGGTGTGTGTTTGTGTTGGTATTGTGTTCCCCCAAATATTGTGCACCCTAATAAACTTATCTGGGGTCAGAGAACAGAAAAGCCACTAGATACAGAGGCTAGAAAATGGTGGCACTCACACCTTTAATCCTAGCCTTCTGGAAGCATGGGTCTCTGTGAGTTCAAGGCTACACTGAAAATAGCCAGGCATGGTGACTCACGCCTTTAATCCCAGGAAGTGATGGCAGGAAGCAGAAAGGTATTTAAGGCATGAGGACCAGGAACTAGAGCTGGTTAAGCTTTCAGGCTTTCGAGAAGCAGTTCAGCTGAGACCCATTCCGATGAGGACTGAAAGGCTTCCAGTCTGAGGAAACAGGATCAGCTGAGGAATTGGTGAGGTGAGGTGGCTGTGGCTTGTTCTGCTTCTCTGATCTTCCAGCATTCACCCCAAAACCCGGCTCCAGGTTTGATTTTATTAAAAAGAACATTTGAAAATTCATGCTACGTGTGTGTGTGTGTGTGTGTGTGTGTGTGTGTGTGTGTGTGTGTGTGTGTGTTTTAAGATAACTATAAGACATGCTTTTGAGTAGCTCATATTTAAATCATTAGTGGTATTTCTTCTCCTGTACATTACTTTTCTTGTGGATGTGATCAAATATAGGACGAGAAGCCAATGAGTGGAGAAAGGTCTTTTTGGCTTACAGTCGCAGGGGTGACAGACTGTCATGGAGGGGAAGCCATGAAGGAAGGGGCTTGAGTCACCTGGTTCCTTGCATCTGCAGTTGGGAAGCAGAGTCATGAGGACTTCTGGTCTGTTTGCTGTCTTCTTTTTATGCAGTCTGGGACCCCAGTCAATGAAATGGTGTCACCTGCAATTAAGATGAGTTTTCCTCCTACATCAGCCTGATCTATCTATCATCATAAGGCGCTGAGAGGCTAATGTAATTCAGATAATCCCCCACATGTGTGTCCAGACACCTGTCTTGTGTGTGGTTTTAGTTCCTGTCAAGTGGAAAACCAATATTGACCATAACACTAGCTTTTATTTTTTTAAGTATTTTTTTTTTTTTGAGACAGGGTCTTTCTATGTGTCCCTGAATAGAATTTGCTCTGTAGACCACCTGCCTCCCAAGTGCTGGGATTAAATGCATGCACCACCATGCCTAATCAAACACTGGCTTTTAACAATATTTGCTATTACAGGTAATGCTACAACAAATCTCTTAGAACTTTCTTTTTGGTGTGTGTGTGTGTATATGTGTGTGTGTGTGTGTGTGTGTGTGTGTGTGTGTGTGTGTGTGTGGTGTTTGAGACGGGTCTCATGTAGCCGACCAGAGCTGACTTAGAATTTGCTGTGTAGCCAAGGTTGGCTTTGAATTCCTGATCTTGGATGTATCTTTTAAGTGTCAGAATTATAGGCACCAGTGCTTTTTATTATCAAAGTATAGGTTTCAACTTTTGCCTTACTATTATTTTAATAAGTTGAACAATATTGTAACTTCAAAAAAAGACTTGTTCACATATTTATGCCTGTGTGTGTATGAGTGTGTATATATAGGAGTACATGCAGGGTGCACATGCCTGTGCACACATGCAGAAATCAGAAGAGGTTGCTGGGTGTTTCTATCACCCTATTCCCTTGAGACAGGATCTCTCCCTGGGGCTCACGTTTTCTCACCTAGAGGAGAAGCTAGGAAACCCCAGCAATGCCATGTCTCTGCCTGCCTCAGAGCTGAGTTGACAGCCATATGTGAAACAATCAGCTTGGTGTGTGGGTCTGAGGATCCCAACTCTGATCCTCATGATGGTGCCGCCAGTACTCTTAAATGCCGAGTCAGTCCCCCAGTTCCAACACTGTAATCTTTGCTTGTTTTTCCTATTTATTTCCCCCCTGTTTTTTCTGTGCTTTGTTAGCCTCATTGTACCGTAACAAATATCTAAGATAAATTGACAAAGCAAAAAGGTTATTTGGGCTACAGTTTTGGAAGTTTCAGTCTATGTTACGTGACACTGTTGCTTTTGGGTCTGTGGTGAGGTGGAGCACAGCTGTTCACTTCCTGGGCAGGTTGTGAGGAAAAGGAAGAGACCATAGTCCTCCATCCCTAGGAGAGCATGCTCTCAGTGACCACTTCCAGAGCCTCCCCCCAGGCTCCCACTCTTAAAAGTCTCCTTCAGCTTCCACAGTGCCACTCTGGAGATCAAGACATTAACATGGGCATCTGGGGGACACTCGGCTATCAAGTGTGGCACCCACTTATTGCTTGGCCTTTTTGTTGAGATGTTGGGTGTCTTCCTCTATTGCCGTTGCCTTAGTTTTTGAGAGTCTCCAAAACTTAGAGGTCACTGGTTTAGCTAGGTGACAGCAAGTCCTGGGGTTCCCCCATCTCCCCTTCTAAGGTCTGGGATTGTGGGCATGTGCTGTTGTGCCTGGCTTTAACGTGGGTGCTGGAGAGTGAACCCAGGTCCTCACGTTTGTGCCTCAAGCACTTATGAACTTCACCTTCTTCCTGGCCCCGCCTCCTGCTTATCTCTTAAAATAGATGTTTTAATTAAAAAAATCTGGCAAAGAGCCAGGTAAAGTTGCATGTGCCTGTAATCCCACTTGGGAGGCTGAAGCAGGAGGATGCCAAGTTTGATACCAGTCTAGGTTACTGAGCACGATGCTATCTCTAAAAGAAATAGAGAAATATAAAGAAACGGTAAGAAAATAAAATGGACTTCTTTGGGTACAGAGTTTCAGCACAGGGGTAGGCTGTGTAACCACACTAGCATTTAGGATGAAGAGTAATTCTGTTACCCCAAGAAGCTAAACCATGAATACATTTCTTTGTTGTTGATTGTTTTAACTCTCTTTTGTTCTTTTTCCCTTTGGGGGACCTGCCACCCAGCTCTCAAATAAATCTCACATGAAGGCTTATTCTTAATTATAAATGTCCGGCCTTAGCTTGGCTTGTTTCTAGCCAGTCTTTGTTAATTTTCAATTGTCCCGTCTACCTTTTGCCTCTGGGCTTTTACCTTTCTTACTTCTGTATATCTTACTTTCGCTCTTACTCCACAGCTGGCTGTGTGGCTGTGTGGCTGTGTGGCTGTGTGGCTGTGTGGCTGTGTGGCTGTGTGGCTGGGTGGCTGGCCCTTAGGGTCCTCCTCTCCTTGTTCTCTCCTTCTTTCTCTTTCCTCCCAGATTTCTCCTATATATTCTCTTTGCCTGCCAGCCCCACTTGTCCTTCCTGCTGCCTCACTATTGGCTGTTCAACTCTTTATTAGACCATAGGTATTTTAGACAGGTACAGTAACACAGTTTCAGAGTCAGACAAATGCAACATAAACAAAAGTAACACACCTTAAAATAATAATCCACCACATTTCTTGAATAAATATGGAGCTGAGTTGTCTATAGAGTTTTGTGACTTTCCAGGAATATAGTCACTTTACCCGATCTACAGATTTACTTATATAAACTTGTGTAATGTCCCCATGCCCTCTTCTCTCTCTTCTGTTCTTTGGCTCCTTCTGAGTGTGTGTGATCTTCCTACCTCAGCTGACTAGTGGAGACTACAGGTGCTGTCACGGGGATTTTTTACTGGCTGTGGGGTCTGTAGTGATGTCCTTTTTCTCTCACTCTAGACATTGGTAATTTGTGTCCTGCCCGTTTCCTCCCTCCCTGCTTTGTTAGCTGAGGCTTACTGGTTTTATTCTAATTTTAAAAGGAGTTTTAGAATAGTTACTCGATACCTTTTTTTCTTCTTTTAATATAAGCACTTCATAGCATATCTCCCTCTAAGCCATGGTTTAGCGGCAACTTGTAAATTTTGATGTGTTGTATTTTTAATTTCAAGTATTTCCTAATTTTGCGGGTGCTGGGAATTGAACCTAGGGCATGGCATGTCAAAACCAACTGAGTTACAACTCCAGTTCCAAGACTTCGCTTTTTAAAATAACTATTTTATTTTTATTTTACACATATGTGTGGTTTGCCTGCATGTATGCATGTGCTTCTCATGAGTGCCTGGTACCTAGTCAAAAGGCATTCGACCCTGTGGGACTGGAGTATGGATGGTGATGGGCCACCATGTGGATTCTGGGAACTGAATCTGGGTTTTCTACGAGAGGCAACAAGTACTCTTAACCACCGAGTCATCTCTCCAGACCCTTTAAAAACTTGTGTGTGTGCTGGGTGTGGTGGTGCAAGCCTTTAACCCCAGCACTTGAGAGGCAGAGGCAGGTGGATCTCTGTGAGTTAGAGGCCAGCCTGGTCTACAGAGTGAGTTCCAGGACAGCAAAGGCTACACAGAGAAACACTGTCTTGAAAAACCAAAACCAAAATTGTGTGTGTGTGTAACAGAGACAGACAGACAGACAGACAGACAGACAGACACACACACACACACACACACACAGAGAGAGAGAGAGAGAGAGGGAGAGAGGGAGAGAGAGAGAGAGAGAGAGAGAGAGAGAGAGAGCGCGAGAGAGAGCGCTACAGCCTTGGCTGGCCTGGAACTCAGAGATCCACTTGCTGCTGCCTCCAGAGTGCTATTAAAGGCACACCATTGTGTCTGGATCAGAATTCCCTTTTGACACAGGAATTGTATGTTGTTGAATCTCCTCTTCTTCTCCCAGCCCCCTCTCTCTCCTGTCTTTCTTTCTGACAGAATCTCATGTATCTCAGGCTGGTCTCAAACTTTCTCTGTACTGGCAAAGGACCTTCAGACCTTCTTGATTTTCTTGCCTGTTGGAGAATATTATTTTAAGGTGTGTTACTTTTGTTTATGCTGCATTTATTTAACTCTGTGAAGCTGTGTTACTGTGCCTGTCTAAAACACCTGATGGTCTGATAAAGAGTTGAACTGGCCCATAGTGAGGCAGGAGAGAGAAACAGGTGAGGCTGGCAGGCAGAGAGAATAAATAGGAGAAATCTGGGAGGAGGGAGGAGAAGGAAGGAGCCAGAGAAGGAGGACTACAGGGGTGAGTCACCATGCTACACAGCAAGCCACAGAGTGGGAGTGAAAGAGTAAGATTTACAGAAGAGAACAGGAAAAGCCCAGAGGAAAAAGATAGACAGGATAATTTAAAGTTAAGGAAAGCTGGCAAGAAACAAGCCAAGCTAAGGCTGGGCATTCAGAATTAAGGATAAGCCTCCGTGTGTGATTTATTTGGGAGCTGGGTGTCAGGCCCCCAGAAGAGTAAAAAACAACAACACTTGCTTCTACCTCTTCAGCACTGGGAGTCCCAGCATATATCACCATGCTGGTTTGTTGGGTAATGCAGTTCAAACCCAGGGTTTTGTGTGCAATAAGGTGTTTTAGTTAGCTTTCTGTCCTTGTGATAAAGACCATGACCAAAAGCCACTTGGGGAGGAAAGGGTTTATTTGCCTTACATGTTCTGATCACACTCCATCACTGAGAGAAGCCAGGGCAGGATGGGAGCAGAAGCCATGGAGAAACAAAGCTTATTGGCTTGCTCCCATGTTCAACCTGACTTCTTAGACATGTTTTAGAGTGTTCCATTTATTTATTTATTTATTCATTCATTCATTCATTTATTTATTTATTTATTTATTTATTTATTTATTTATTTATGAGTCAGGGTCTCACTGTGTAGCTCTGGCTATCCTGGAATTCACTCTGTAGATCCGACTAGCCTTAAACTTTATGATTGAGTAATATTCTGTATTATGAATATATCTTATTTTGATTGCCCATTCATTCATCAGTAGACTTTTTTTTTTTTTTTTTTTTTAAGACAGGGTCTCACTATATAACTCTGATTGGCCCAGAACTCACTCACTCTGTAGACCAAGCTGACCTCAAACTCATAGAAAATAGAAATCTGCCTGCCTCTGCTTCCTGAGTGCTAGGATTAAAGGCATGCGCCATCATGCATGACTTTTATTTTTTAAATTTATTTTTGTTGTTTTTGAGACAAAGTCTCACTTTGTAGCCAGAGCTGGCCTGGAACTCACGCTGGAGACCTGGCTAGCCATGAAGTCACAGAGATCTGCCTGCCTCTGTTGTCAACTTGGCACAAAGCGCAGTGACCTGGGAAGAAAGAACTTTCAGTGAAAAATTGCTTTGGTAAGAGTGGCCTGTGGCCACGTCTGTGAGAGCATCTTGACCCATGAGTGATGTGTAAGGGGCAACGTCTCTGGGCCAAGTCACTTAAGAAGTCTAGCATGATGATCATGAGCCATAAACAGCATTCTTCCATGGTTTTTGCTTTGGTTCCTGCCCTGACTTCTTGAAGTGATGCACTGTGACCTGGAAGTATAAGCTAAGTAAACCCTTTCCACCTTGGAGTATTTTATCATGACAGAAAAGGAAACTACAGCTGAGCATGATAACGTATGCCTCTAATCCCAGCATTCTGAGACAGAGGCAGGCAGCATATCTTTTGAGTTCGAGGTTAGCCTGGTCTACATGGCAAGTTCCAGGACAGCCGGGGCTATGTTGTGAGATCCTGTCTCAAATAAACAACAACAACAACAAGAAAGAGGCAGAATACTTCAATAGATTTCCTCCTCTCCCTCCCTTCTTCCTTCTCTCCCTTATTTCCTCCTCTTCCAGCTTATTTCTTGATACAGTGTCTCATGTAGTCCAGGCTAGCCTCAAAGTGGCAATGTAGCCAAGGATGGCACTGAACTTCTTGACCTTCCTTCCTTAGCCTCCCAATGACCAGAGAATAGGCAGGCACCCATCACTCTACCTGGCAGACTGAATAACAAATTCTTGAGATAGATGCAAATAACTAAAAGTGAGGTTGGTAGCTGTCTTCATTAAGGTAAAAGCTAAGCCCCTAGGATGATGACCACCACCACCATGACAACAACAACAAAAAGAAAGAAAATACAAATACAGTCGGTTAAATAAGATGGACGTGTGTCTGTCACTCAGTGAGTGGTATGGGCTGGTGGGCCAGTTCTGCTTTGTGGAATTCTGTGGAGGTCCAGGGACTTCTCATTGTTGCTGTGCTACTTCCTAAAGTGTTCGACTTCATTCACGTGGCCAAGGCTGTTCAGTGCCACGTTGGTAGAGCTCACGAGAAAGGGAAAAGTGGACAATTTCCTTTTAAATCAACTTTTTTTTTTTTTTTTTTTTACATTTAAAAAAATGTGTGAGCATGAGCTGGGCATAAAGATGCAGGACTTTAATTCCAGCACTCAGGCTGATCTCTGTGAGTTCAAGGCCAGCCTGGTCTATGTAGAGTTCTACAAAGAAAGACCCTGTCTCAAAATAATTACAAAATCACTAAAAAAAAAAAAAAAAATGTGTACCTGTGCATGCATGAGCTCACACATGTGGAGATCAGAGAACAACTTTTAGGAGTTGGTTCTCTCCTTCCACCATGTGAGTTCTGGGAATCCAAGAAGTCTTATGACCACCTCCCTTTATACGCTGAAGTCCAAACTCACACTATCTCATAATGTGACCTGCTTGGAATCAGGCTTGGATGTAATTAATTAGATGGAGTGATGCTGGAGCAGGCTGGCTGCTAATTCACTTAAACTGACAATGATGGACATGTGGGGGCTGGGGAGATGGCTTAGCAGTTACCAGCACTGGCTACTCTTCCAGAGGTCCCGGGTTCAATCCCCAGCACCCATATGGCAGCTCACAGCTGTCTATAATTCCCAAGATCTGACACCCTCACACAGACATACAGGCAGGCAAAACACCAATGCACATATAATAAAAATAAAAATAAAATTATTTTTACAAAATCCCCTGATATGGCAAGACTAGTCCTGTCTGAGAACATATGGGAGGGATACGTGGTTGTGGTTGAGAGACCCTGACTCAAAGAATTAGGTGGGAGAACAATCAAGAGGGTTCTTGACATTAACCTTAGGCCTCTCTGTGTCGTGTGTGTGTGTGTGTGTGTGTGTGTGTGTGTGCGCGCGCGCGCGCGCACAAGTATGTGTACACATGTGCATATTCACCTACACACACTGGGATGAGGGAGAGGTTTGGACTCATGTGGCTCACACACATGCAAACATGTATATCCATGTGCATTATGCACACATGCACACACACACACATCCCTGCACACACACAAAGGAAAAAAGATAAAAAGGGTTGGAGAATCTGGACTCAGGCACACCTTCAATCGACGCCATAGGGTCCATGGAGAGGTGGAGGCCAAGACAGCCAGCTGGAACAGGTTTCCCGGTTGCTCTTAGGAGGTTCCCATCCTACACCACCTTCCTCTGGACTTCTGGCCTCCTGCAAGGCGAGAATAAACTTCCCTTGTTTAAGCCCAGTGCTGGGAAAGGGTGAAAGATGAAGACACTGAACACAACTTCTGCTCATAGTGAAAGACAGAGTCACAGAGGCTTCGTTTGTAGCATGGAAGACTGCCTGATGCTCTCAGAGCCACAGGGCAGATTCTCTCGTGGGGGGAGGGGGGATTCTGTCATAGCTGGAAAATGTAGGGTGTGGCTGGGCCTTCCTGAGTCCCACAGAAAAATCTTCCCAGAAAAAGGATGTAGGAGAACACCCAACACAGGAACTGAAAACATTGGTTTAGGACCGTGTGTTTATTTATACTCTGAAAGTTTCAGAAAAAGTTTTCTAAAACCACCGGGAGCAGATACCTCGATTAGCAACGCAGAATTTTAATAGCTGTTGGTTTAGTTTGACTATTTTGGGGTCGATTTTGGTAATTTATTTTTTATTTCTTTGCTATCCAAAGCTACGTTTCGGCTGAACTGTAAAGTGCACAGAGCTGGAGGCAGGGTCCTAAACTCTTAGAGGTAAAGAGAGGCTGCAGATTTGTTCGCTCACGCTGTTTGAATGCTTTCTTTTTTTATTGGTCAGTCGTTTGCTGGACCTTTGTCTGGTTTATTAATTTACTGTTTGAAGGACCAGCATTTTTCTGGCCCTTACGTTTGAGGCAAGGTCTGGTTATGTAGCCCTGGCTGTCCTGGAACTCTCAGTGGTTCTCTGTCTTCCTCACGCTGTGGTGACCCACAGCCATGAAATACTTTTCACTGTTACTTCACTAGCTGTCATTTTGCTAGTGTTCTGAATCGGAATGCAAATATCTGTGTTTTCCGGTGGTCTTAGGCAATCCCCACCCCCAAAGGGGTCACGACCCACGGCTTGAGAACCTCTGCTGTATGTAGACAAGCTCAGCCTTACGCTCACAGAGATTTGCCTACCTCTACCTCCTAACTGCTGAGAATAAAGGCATATACCACCACACCCTGCTATTTATTTATGTAGTGTGTGCAACAAACACACTTGTGCATGTGCACTCATGTGAAGCTACAGCTTTTGAAAGTCAGTTTTCTCCATGTACTGTGTAGGCCTGAGGAGTGAACTCAGGTCATACAGCTTTTTGGGATTACCCGCTGAGCTAGCTTAATGACCCAGCATTTCTTTTTGTTTTGTTTTGAGACAGAGTTTTGCTGTGTAGTCCAGGCTGTCTTCGAACTTGCAATCTTCCTGCCTTCAACTCTTGAGTACTGGAATTAGGAGTGTATAGCACAAGGGCTGCCTGGCTTAAGTTTTATCTTTCTTTACAATTCACACAGAGATAATTAAAATGACTAAATTGTGCAAGGCTTTCCAAATACAAGACCAATAGCCTATGCTCACTTGTTTTTTCAGAAGCAACTTTCAACCTTTTCCAGCTCTATCATCTGGCTCCTTCATATCCCATGCTCATAATGCCTGTGTAGGCTCCTGCAGGGGCTGTGACCTTGACATCTTTTGGTGGACATTCTTCTTGTCTGTGCCTCAAACTCAAGGTGTGCGTCACCACGCCTGCCTTAGTTTATTATTTTATTTTTGTTGTTGAGACTGGGTTTCAGTTTGTAGCCTGGGCTGGCCTGGGACTCACTTTGTAGACCAGGCTGGCCATGGTCTAGATGTATAACTTGCATAGCTTTCCCTTCCATTTGCCTGCTGTTGTCTATTTTTGTTTTTTTGTTTTTTTGAGACAGGGTTTCTCTGTGTAGCTTTGAGCCTTTCCTGGAACTTGCTTTGTAGACCAGGCTGGCCTCGAACTCACAGAGATCCTCCTGCCTCTGCCTCCCAAGTGCTGGGATTAAAGGTGTGCTCCACCACCGCCTGGCAGTTGTCTATTTTTATTATCAGGTTTCCTCCAGGTGTACCTGTCTTGTCTGCCGGAAGCCATCCTTCCTGGGGCTTTCCCATCCAGTGCCTTTTCCTCCAATACACCATTGTCTGGGTATCTTCTCTTTTCAGGGTTAGCTTTATGTATCTAGTGGCTTCCTCTTTCTCGGCTGGCTTCCTCTTTCTTGGCTGGCTTCCTCTTTCTTGGCTAGCTTCCTTATTTCTGTAGGTCACACCCTCTAGTCCCTTCCCTAGAGATAATACTTAGATTAGACATTTGTACTTGAAAAAAAAAAATCCCTCTATCTTTACAGATGATTACCATTTTATCAAATGTGAATTTGTTAATTTTTTCCTTACCATTTTGGGGGCCGTGTCTCCCTATTTCTAGATAACGTTTTTTGTTGTCCTCCTCCACAAAGGGTCTCAAGTAGTCTAGGCAATCTCTGAATGTCTTACGTTGCTGAAGATGACCTTGAATTTCTGATCTTCCTGCTTCTACCTCCACAGTCAGAAAGCATTGATTCCTCATACTGTATGCATATGTGTATATTTTTATATGTGAAACATATATTTTCCTATTCTAGAAATTTGCAGTCTTATTTTTTCCTTTTCTCTCCCTGCCCCCCCCCCCCCCAGGATTTCTCTGTGTAGCCCTGGCTATCCCGATGGACACTCATGCCTGTAGACAGGAGCTGGCCTTTGAACTTCACCAGAGATCTTTCT
>NW_023413786.1:0-1161 GCF_903995425.1 Onychomys torridus | reverse complement strand
CTCTATCAGAAAGGCTTTCCAATCTAAATACTGACCAGAACTTAAACAGGCTCGTGCAAGGTTCATCCAGTCTGAGGGAGTCATAGCATGCCTATGCAGAGCTACCAACTGAGCTACTGTAAAGGAAGCTGTAATACCATATGTCCGGACAGACTCTGCTAATGATTTTACAATCTTGAAATCTAGAGGTTCATGATATCTCTGATTCTGAGGATTCTGAAATACTGGGAATGCAACTTGCATTTCCGTTCTGACTTTTCTCCACACTCTAGGATTAAAAGACATTCCGCCCTCTGCCCCCATTGCTCCAGGATACGGAGGGGGAGCAGAAGGGACCATGCTCTCATGGCCCTTTTCTAACTGTTTGGATCCTCTTCTCTCTTTTCTTTTCTTTCTAACCTTTACTCGTTGCAATGACTCACAAACGGATTCAACATCCTCATCATCCAAGACAGAAGAGTCGGAAGCACACGAGTAGATATCGGAAGCACACGAGTCTTCCAACTCAGAAAGGCTAGGATATAATTTTGTATATTTTTTCTCAGCTTTTGTCTCCTTTTTTACTTGCCCTGCGTTTCCTGGTACTGTTTTCTTTGAGGCTGCCCTGTCGGAGGCCGCCTTGTCAGATCTCTCTTCCTGCAGTATTTCCAGAGCAGTTTGGCCATTCTCAACTGCCTCACTGCATCTCTGATCTTCTAAACATCCTCTTATTAGTTTCCAGACTGGTCTAACCCCCTGCTTAAGGGTGCCCTGCTCTGCGGCAATATCTAAGTCTCTTCCCAATTTCTCCCAGGAAGGCACTGTGAGGCTCCCTGAAATTGCGAACCAAGGAGCAACTACATCACACTATTCCAGAAATCGCTCTAGGGTGTGTTTTTTTATTTTCAATTTCTTAGAGAGAAGCAGCTCGTTAAGAGCCAGAAAAATTGGGTGCGAGGAGGAAGCGCCCATGTTAGTATATTTCTTTTCTTTCCTCAATTTGAGAAGTTTCTCAGAGGTTTCTCGGAGCCTTTACAGAACAGCCCCAGCCCTCCGGTTTCACCTGTTTGTTTTGTTTCACCTGCTTGTTTTGTTTCGCAAATTACCCGCCCACTACAGTTGCAAAGCAGGTTTCACTTGTTGACTTTGTTATTCTAATTACCCGTCCACTTTTGTCCTGGC
>NW_023413785.1:0-31437 GCF_903995425.1 Onychomys torridus | reverse complement strand
TCACAGATGAGGTCAGAATCTGAATATAGTACATTGCACAGACGAGGACAGAATCTGAATATAGTATACACTGCACAGACGAGGACAGAATCTGAATATAGTACACTTGCACAGACGAGGACAGAATCTGAACATAGTACACTGCACAGACGAGGACAGAATCTGAATATAGTACACAGCACAGACGAGGACAGAATCTGAATATAGTACACACTGCACAGACGAGGACAGAATCTGAATATAGTACATTGCACAGACAAGGACAGAATCTGAACATAGTACACACTGCACAGACGAGGTCAGAATCTGAATATAGTACACACTGCACAGACGAGGTCAGAATCTGAATATAGTACACAGTGCACAGACGAGGTCAGAATCTGAATATAGTACACAGTGCACAGATGAGGACAGAATCTGAATATAGTACACACTGCACAGACAAGGTCAGAATCTGAATATAGTACACAGTGCACAGACGAGGACAGGAATAAATTTGATTGGTAGCCAAGGATGTGTCTATTTTGAAGCCTGTATATGAATAGCAATATAGTCTTCCCTAATGTGAGGATGCCAGAGTCATTTGAAACCAACAGAAGAAGCAATGTTCTTGAAATACTATGTCTAACTTTGCAGATCTCCTTAGCTATGGCTTTGGGTAGCTGGAATAAACAAACTGTGTACACATTTAAAAATATGTGCAAACCCAGCTGGCTTTGAGAAGTTTTTAAAATATGTTTCTGGAAATGGTAACAAACAACAGAATTAATTTTAGCTAAGGAAAATATTTATTTTGTCCATAATGGGACAAATGTTTACCTGGCTTGGAGTTAGCCCTCCAGATTTTTGTGGTGCCTGACTCTGCCTGTGGTTCTGCACATAGATAGCGTCCATGTAATTGTACTCATAAAAATCTAGAAGCTTGGAGCCATCTTCAATGGAAATTGTTCTTATTCTGGTCCCAAAGGAATTTACCTCTCAAATCAGGAAGCCCCTTACCCTGTGGGAAGCTGGAAGTCTCTGTGGCCCAAAACCTTTACTTGTGATCATGTAGCCGACTTGTCTGGTGCGATCTTCCCTTCTTCTCTTTGGGCATCCTATGATCAGTGTGTCTGGTCTTATATATTGTTAGTTTCTGGCTTTCCCTGGCCCCCTACTTTGTTTTTCATTTTTCTTGATCTTTTCAGTCTTAAACTTGCTGCTATCTTATTGCAGCCCAGCTAGCTGTTCCTCACCTCTTTTGCTGAGCTAAACCTAACTTGTCTTCACAGTATGGAGTGGTGTTTGATTGTCCTTCCCTGGGGGGTGGGGGGGACAGGACAGCCCAGCCATTGAAAGGTCCTAAGAGGAGGTAAGAAGTGAGTCAGGCATGGTGGTCAGAGGAACGTTGCAGTAAACTGACTAGCAATCAGGTCACTTCTTTATTTATACAGATTCATAAGACTCGTGACTTTTTCAAAAGATACAAATTGTGCCATTCTGTCTGTAGACATGTGTTTGTTTTTCTATAACATGTCCAGGGTCATAGGTCTAGTTACAATTAATAAGTACAGATAGAGCAGATTTTGCTTTTGTCATTAGTCCCTCAGCTCTGTTTCAAAGAATCTGTAGACTATTGTTAGGGCAAGCATACTTAGTATATAGCAGTCTGTTTGCAGGCGGGCAGCACTTATGGTTTCAAAAGAGCCAGGTAAATAGCAAATATCTGAGCCAGTTCAGGTGAATCATCATGTCTTGAATAGTGTACTATCAGTCTCTAGAGTACAAAAGCTATTCATAAATCAGCCTATCATTGACTGTTTTTTTCCCCTTGGGACATATCCTGCATAACCTCCTATTTAGTTTGTTACTTATTCAGCAAACTCTGAGCATAATGTAAGAGGAGGCCTCTGATCTGTTGCCGGATTTCCTGGTCAGTTAGAGCTCACCAGTCTCCTTTAAGTTTACATTGTTCTCATTATTCTGTTTCAGTTTGCATGGGGGCGGCTGTACCAGAAGATCCTGGAGTCATGCCTCATAAAAACGTTTCTAACATCTTTGTGCTTATCACAATCTCCAGAGCATAAGGAAGATTTCTGAATAGGACAGATACAGTTATCTCCCCTAAAAGCAGGATGGGTAATAAATTTAGGACTTTCCTGAGGAGATTCAGACATAATTTTCTCAGGGAAAGACATTAAGTGAATTATGATGTGGAAAGCCCCTCCCCCCCCCCCCCCCCCGCCCCGCCCAGCATGCCACGAGCAGACCACACCGGGGGGGAGAGACAGTATGATAGCGATTGTGGCATTCAGCTCAGCCCTGCTGGGACCATGCCAGACAGCTGTGCTGGCTTCATGACGTGCCTGTTTCCTGTGGGTATGGCTGTGCTGCCCACGAGTTGTTTCTGTAGGTCTGTCCTGTCCACACTCTTTTGGTATGGAGCCTGCCTTTACTGCCTTCTACTCCCTAATTACATCTTGATTGATTGTGGTATGCAGTCACTACATTGTGGGTGACTCTCTAAAGCTCTTGTATCCGTTACTCCTTTCATTGCCTTGCAATGAGTTTATGTGTAATTCTTATTAGAAAGTTGGTAAGGAAAATGTTCATTTTTAGATCTGGATTGAGATATAAGTGGAGGGTCAGTAATGATATTGTTAAATTAAATCTGTTTTGTAAACCTACTTGCTACTAGGCTGGATTTTATGGTCAGATAATGGATCAATGTGAGATTCTAAGTGCCTTTCTTAGTTCTTAATTTAATAGTTAAACTGAATCTAAGCTCTTATATGTTACTAAATTAGTGCAATTATACTAAATATCTGTTTATTTTAGGAATAGTCCACTGTACTTTGGATTTTAAGTGGCCTTTCAGTGCTCATACGTTAATGGTATATGTAGTTCATGGTGATATTGGAAGGTGGTAGGAACTTGGAAGTGAGGCCTGGTGAGGGTCTTTAGGTCACTGGGGATGTGTCCTTGAGGTGGATGACAGGAGCCCAGCCCCTTCTCTCTTGTTCCCTGGCAATGTGGTGGATGATTTGCTCCTCAGGCATTTCTGCCATGCTAGGTGGTCTAATCACAGGCTTAAGAGACTGTGTCATAGAATGAAACCTTCAAACTGTGAGCCAAAAGGAGCTTTTGTATGGTGATTCTTCAACTATTTGTTGAGTAATGGAAAGGTGACTGGTGTATAGACAAAGCAGTCCCCCAGGCTTCCAGACATACTGGAAAATTCCCAGTGAAAAGCTATTGCTTAGTAACTTTTCCAGAGAAGATGAATGTTTCCACTACTTTTATATGCAAGGTTCTTTGTTATGCATGTTTGCCTGGATTAGTATTAAATTCCTTCTGTTGAATGTAGTAATCCTTGTGATTTCTTTTACATTTTGACACTGCAAATTAATCTAGATGCTCATAATCTTCAGCTTGGATTTGGCTTTATGATAATAATGTTTTAAAAACAAGCTATTTTTTAGTTAAAATGTCTTTTATTTCACTAGATATAAACTTTAAAGGCAATAAAATTTCTCCAATATGATTTAAATTAGTAGTAGTATTTAGTATATCATCTATATATCCATTTTGTTAGTTTATATACTCTTGGCTGTATCAGGATGAAATAAACCTTCCTTAAAACATCTTACATGAGTAAAATATAAAATTTCTTTGTGGGCATTTCCCACTGTTTCCATCTCTTTTTTTTTTTTTTTCACAGACCAAGCCTTGACCTTTATTATTTAAAAAGCTTCATATTTATTTTGCTTTCCAACCCTGTGATTGTGCCTTCGACACCTTCACAACAATTTTCCGCTCCTCAATAAGGAAAGCCCACTTGATCCTGTCACGGACACACTTGGCACACATGGACCCACCGTAGGCCCTGCTGGCGTGCTTCTTTGTCTTAGACAATCTCATAAGGACTTTCGGTCTCCCAGCACGAACCCCTCGAAGCCTGCCTAGGCACACACTGCATGCGGATTTAGGTGCTTTTCCAACCTTCTTGGTATAAAGGTAAACAATCCTGTTGCCAGGGGTTCGAGACAGCCTAGTTTTGTTAGAGGCTGTGTTGTAGGAAAGCCTACAAACACTGGACCATTCTGAGTGCCTCTAAGCACCGTCCCGGAAGAGCTATTTCCATCTCTTAAAGTTTCTTTTCAAAAGATCTTATGCACATGTCTGTGGATGTATCCTGATGACCTAATTATTCTCAAAGGGTCTTCCTTTTAATCCTCTACTTGATTATAACAAAGGCCAAGAATGCATGTTCCCCTATCTCCTAATACAGCCCCATCAGACTAGAATCTCAACACAAAACATTCAATATGTAGGACTACTATGATTATATGAAGTGTTGTGTGATTAGTACATACAACACATTTGAGAGGATTACTGCCATAATTCATGTAGATGCCCTGTACATGTGTTCTGAGAAGTAACTGCAGAGGCCGTTTTTCCTGACTTCCCTGAATGCATGCTCCTGAACTTGCTGAGAAGGTGAGCTCATCTCCATTGAATTGCTTTTGACTTTTCTGTTAAAAAAAAAAGTCAAGGTCATCTTTGTGTGGGGCCATGTCTGTTCCCCAGATACACATGCATGCAGCTGCTCTGCCAGTCCTCACTCTCCTGATGACAGTTGTGAGTAGAATGAGCCCTCCCCTGTTCTTTTCTTTATTGACAGTGTCTCACTCTGCACCCCACACTGGCCCTGTCTCCTCCTGAAGCCTGGCCAGCCTGGACTTTGCACTGCAGCTTCCCTACTTCAGTCTCACAGATGCTGGGAGGCAGGTGTGCAGGCCGATGCCTGGCTCCACCTCATTCCTCCCTGAACTTGCTTAAACTAGTCTGATTTCTTCCTTTCTTTCTTTTTTTATTTCCATGTAGTATTATAATAACCTTATCTTTATTTGTATAAAAATTTACTAGGTTTTTGGTTGGAATCATGCTAAACTCATTTATCAACTTAAGAAGGATTACAACTTGTTAATGCTCGTCTTGAATCCTGTCACCTTGTTGAAACCAGTTACTACTTCTGAGATTTAGTTATAAATCAACATTTTTTTTACATGGGAATCTTGTTCCATGCAAACACACGGTTGTATTTTCTCCTCTCTGATCTCAGTGCTTTGACTTCCTTCTATCTTGGATGCATGGCTTTGGTGACCTCAAACAACACATCGAGATAAGGAAGTTTTCCACCGCCACCCCCTTTTTTCCTGAGTTTATATTCTGAAGAGTGTTGCAGGTTTTTTTCAAAATCTTTTCTACATCAATTAAGATGTAGACCATGTGATCTTTTTCATAGTTTATCAACATAGTTGCTGCATTCATTGACTTCAAATAATGAATATAAGGCTTGTATATCTGAAATAAATCCTACCTGGTATGTATTTTCATAGGTTGATAAATTTGTTGGTTTATCTTATGTTAAGAGTTTTTGCATCTCTGTTGTTGAGAGTTATTAATAAGTAATTTTACTTCTTACATTATCCTTGTCTAGTTTAGGCATCACAATAATATCATTTTCATAAATGAATAATTATCCTACTTTTTCCAGTTTATTTTGAGAAAAAATTTATTTATTTAATGTTTTATTATTTATTATTTTTTGTTGTTGTTGTTTGTTTGTTTGTTTGTTTTTTCCCAAGACAGGGTTTCTGTGTGTAGCTTTGGAGCTTCTCCTGGAACTCGCTCTGTAGACCAGGCTGACCTTGAACTCACAGAGATCTGCCTGCCTCTGCCTCCTGAGTGCTGGGATAAAAGGCTTGTGCTAACACTGACCGGTTTGAGTTTTTATTTATATGCACTTATATGACCTTTAAAAATGTGATTTTAGCTGGTGGTAGTGGTGGTGGTGGTGGTGGTGTGGTGGTGATGTGTGATGGTGTGCACACCTTTAATCCCAGCACTTAGGAGGCAGAGGCAGGTGGATCTCTGTGCAGTTCAAGGCCAGCCTGGGTTAAAAGCAAATTCCAGTATAGTCAGACTTTCTTTGGGATCACCAGTACCCAAATAATGACATGGAGACTTCTTATTAATTGTGAATTCTGACCTTAGCTTAGGCTTGTTCCCAACTAGCTCTTAAAAGTTAAATTAACCCATTTATATTAATCTACTTTTGCCCCTGTGGCTCCATTACCCTCTTCTCAATGCCACATACCCCACTTCCTCTGTGTCTGGCTATCAAATTCCACCTCTTTGATTCCTTCCCAGAATTCCTATCTCTGCCTGAAAGTCCTGCCTATCCTCTCCTGCCTAGATATTGTTCGTTCAGCTCTTTATTAAATCAAATCAGAAGGTGCCTTGGGCAGGTGAGGTAAAACAGAGGGTGCATCTTCACACAGTATGATCAAATATTCCACAACATTCCAGAAATATCCAGAGCTGTTACAAGGAGAAACCTTACATCAAAAAAAAAAAATTAATTATTTTAAAATCTGAATAACAGTTGTAAAAATGTACTTCTCTTTACCTTTTTCTTTTTTATTGCATAATTTCTTTTGTTTATTTTAATAATTGCTTAGTGACCATCTTCCTATACAAATCCTAGAACCACTATTTATAATAATTTCTAGGGATGGAATTCTTTTATGTTTTATTATTTTAAGTGAACATACAAAATAATGGGTTTCATTATGGCAATTTGCATACATATATTTTATTTCATTTCATTCTTATTCAAATTTCAGCAGGGCAAATAGGACCCTATGAGCTCCTCTCCAATCCATTGACAGGTACAGTTCTTTGTCTTTCCCATAGCAAACAGCTACAGAAGCTTTGATAGTGGCATCATGGTTGGATAGTATTTATAAGCCCCTTTCTCCATATTCTGGCTCCCATATTCTTTCTGCCCCTCTTCTATTTTGAAACCAAGAGCAGGTTGTATAAAAAGTTTTATCAATCAACTGCCCCTTATTCTCAGCAACCCTGAGCATCCAAATCTCTATATCCACCACCATTCATTGTAAAGAGAAGCTTCTCTGATTAATGCTGAAAGTAGCGTTTCCCTCTGTATAAGAAAGATGGAAAGATCTCCCATGCTCATGGATAAATAGGATTAACATAGTAAAATGGCAATCTAACCAAAAGCAATCTATAGGTGCATGCAGTCCCCATCAAATTTCCAACACAATTCTTCACAGAACTTGAAAGGGTAATTCTTAACTTCATATGGGAAAAACAAAAAACCCAAGATAGCTAAAATTATCCAGAATAATAAAAGGACTGCTGGAGATCTCACAATTTCAAGTTGTACTACAGAGCTGTAGTAATAAAACATCAGTGTACCCAGTTTTATTTTGAGTCTGTGATCCATTTGGAGTTGAGTTTTGTACAGTTATAAGTATGGATCTATATGAATTGTGTGGATTTATGTCTGGGTCTTCAATTTGATTCCATTCATGAATGCGTCTGTTTTTATGGTCACTACCATGATGCCTTACAGAAGGTCTTCAAGTTTCATGAGGTCCCATTTATTAATGGTTAATATTAGAGCCTCTGCTACCTGTGCTCTGTTCAGGAAGTTCTCTTGTATCAATATGTTCAAGGCAATTCCCCACCTTCTCTTGTATCAAGTTCTGTGAAGAATTGTGTTGGGAAATTTGATGGGGATTGCATTGCATCTGTAGGATTGCTTTTAGAAGGATGGCCATTTTTACTATGTTAATCCTACTTGTCCATGAGCATAGGATATCTTTAGTCATAATAATCAGAAATTGGAGCAAACCTAGATGCCCCTCAACGAAAGAATGGATAAAGAAACTGTGGCAACATTTACACAATGTTTAAAAATAAAAATCATGAAATTTGAAGGCAATGGATGGAACTATAAGAAATTATCCCAAGTGAGGTAACCCAGACCCAGAAAGATAAATATGATATGTATTTGCTTATATGTGGATATTAGCCATTAAAATAAATGAAAGCCAACCTACAGTCTATAGACGTAGAGAGGTTAGATACAGAGGAAGGGATGGGGGGGGACGCACATGGATCTCCCTGGGGGAGGAAATAGCGTATATTTTATGGGGGAGGATTGGGATGCAAATGGGAGGATCAAGTGGAGATGGGGGTAAGATAGGGCTAAGCAAGGGAATGCAGGGAGAGATAGCTGGAATTGAGGAGCCTTTGAGGGTTGATATGGAAACTTAGTGCAGTGGAAACTCCTTAAAATACATGATGGTGATCCTAATGAGGTCTTCTAATAATGGGCATGACAGAGTCCCAGCTAGCAATCTTTTGTCACCCAAGTAGTACTGGGACTGGTTTATTCAATTGAGTTTTTGGCCAAGGGGATTCCATGGAAATCCCTGAGCAAACTCAGGCTATTCCCAGGACAGTGGGTTGCTCTCCCCAGACTCACTACAGGTCCCCATTGCTGAGGACAAACACCTACACAACTCACTGAACATGGAGAAGTCAACCTCGAGCCTACATGGCCTTCACCCTTACATTCTAGTGCCTTTGCTGTGGAAGGTACTCTGCAAGCTACCAAAAGAGGAATGTAAACACTAACCCAGCCACAAAACCTGTGACCTGCAATCTGCCCTGCCTGTAAGATATGCTAGGCCAGTGGTGCAGGCAGAATTTGTGGGAGTAACCAGCCAACGTCTAACTTGGTGTGCATGAGTTGGGGGGGGGGGGGGTGCTGTGCTCAGCTGTCTGTACTCACCGTGCATCAGAATGTCACAGTTTTCAGGAAGGACTGTTTGTTCCTGGGTCTGGCTTTCCAGCTTCAGCGTTTCCTTCTCGGGATGCAGTGTTTTACTTCCTACATAAACAGGTAGCATAAGGAGGACACTGCTGGTGCAAGAGAAGAAAGCCCCCTGGGTTCCCTGTCTCAGTTTACAAGACTACAAGAAGAAGAGGGGATTGTGCTGGGTTTGGGGAGACTAAACAACGTAGTCAGTCTCTGTTTCCGTACTCGGTCTTTGCTTCTCTTGACTCTTAGCTTTGTCCTTCCATGTACGTTTCCCAGGATTTTGGAAGAAAGGAGAGCTGCCAGCTGTAGAGGGTTCAGACCCTTGTGAACACAGTGGAAAGTGTGTTTCCCCAGTTCCAGCTTTAAAAAAAATCTCGGGGAAGGACTCTGTGTCTTAAGCTAATTATGATTCTGATCCTAACTAAACTACTGTGGCCTGGGAATCACAGTGCTATGATTGGTCTTGCTAAGATCTGGCGTCACCTCCTGACATTTTGATGAAAGTCGTAGTTAGTGGGTCATATAGGAAGTTGACAGTTCCCTTGCCAATCAAATGATTAGAGAAATCACTTACCTTAAAGGAAAATTGGGTATAGTCACAGGAAGAGCAAGTTTTAAATAATAAATATCTAATATTCCGTGAGTTGATATGAGAAAGACATCTGAAAAGAAGCTTTTGAACAAACCAGGTGAAAAGCATAATGAGTGGAGATGGAGAAATGATTTGACATTCCAGCATTTAAGAGGTGACATTCATGGAGTTCTAAGCAAACTATTATAAAATACAGTAGCTGTGCAAACATTAATCAAGTAAGATGCTCTCTCTTTTGACCCGTTTGTCCTTTGCTTCCTGGGCTACCATTTTGTTTTATTTTATTGCTACATTCATGTGCTTCATTTACATGGTTATTACCATTTGTTCAGTCATGTGAACATTTCCTATCTAGGACAGAGTACAGGACATATGGTTATTGACTTTTTGTGTTCTAAGCGATTAAACACAAAACTGCTTTCTTAAATGCGTCTGTGACCTACCACCACACATAACCAAGTGGACATAAAAAGGCAGTTTCCATGGATATTGAGTAGGCTGGATATCAGACCTGGGAGCAGTAATATCACACAACCTAACTAGGAAAATTTCAGGTAGGAATTAGGCCTGTGTCTGACCGTAATGGTAATATAATGTATGCTGTAGCATCATACTTGTCTGTAAGTAGAATTATTGTGTTCAAATGATACATCCCACAAAAGAACATAGCTTAATAGGATTATAGATGTATAATAGAGGTTTGTAATAGATACAGATATAGATTTATCTTTATATTGGCTAATGCAGTACTGACCCACACTTTCATCAAGATTCATATATCAATGTGTAATATTTTTTTATGTAAGAGACAGAGTTGTAGTTTACTTGAAAAATCCAGGTTATTTCTCGGCAACATACAGTGATTGCTGTCACAACTCTCAGCAGCTAAGGATGCCTCCATTGGGTCTACATAAGACTGGGCCCCTCAACAGTCAGGAATGGATGAAGGAGAGGCTCCAGGGCCCTGCCCCTCACTGCTGAACTGCCTGTTACAGGTAGAATCAGAGTGAGGAGTAGGGAGTGTAATCATTGCTTTCACCCGCCTCCAATAGATCATCCCGATCTAATGGTGACACAGATGGCCCTGGTTAAGTGGGTCACAACTCAAACCGAAGGTGGGATTCTGGGAAAGGGACTGGTGGGATGGTGGTGGTGACAGGAATGAGGGAGAAAAGAGAGAGTGACTAGTTTATTATATGTAGTAAGATTTTTATTTGAGGCAAAACTATGTCAAAATTAGTGCCATACTCTTAAGACCCTCACCTTATAAAAACCACCCGTTTGTGACAGAATTTGTGTGCAGATTCTTCCTGTGACTTCTGAGACTATGCTGGTTAGTTTCTGTCAACTTGACACAGATGTTGAGCTAGATGGAAAGAGGGACTCTCAGGTGAGGAATTGCCTCCATCATGTTGGCCTCTAGGCAAGCCTGTGTGGCAGCTTCTTGATTGTTGGCTGCTATAGGAAGGTCCAGCTCCCTGTGGGAAATACCTGGCTTGTATTAGAAAGGAGTGGTGGCACATGCCTTTAATCCCAGCACCCAGGAAGCAGAGGCAGGCCGATCTCTATGAGTTTGAGGCCAAAATGGTTTATATAGCAAGTTCCAGCCCAGTCAAAACTACATAGTAAGACCCAGTCTTAAAAAGCCAAAAGAGGGCTGGAGAGATGGCTCAGAGGTTAAGAACACTGGCTGTTCTTCCAGAGGTCCTGAGTTCAATTACTAGCACCCACATGGTGGCTCACAACCATCTGTAATGGGATCTGGCTCCCTCTTCTGGCCTGCAGGCTTACATGCAAACAGAACACTATACATAATAAATAAATAAATAAATCTTTAAAAATAAAAAAATTTTTAAAGCCAAAAGGAGAAGGAGGAAGGAAAAGGGGGAGAGAAGAAGAGGAGGAAGATGAGGAGGAGAAGAAGAAAGAACAAGGAAGAGAGAGGGGAAGGAAAGGAAGGAAGGAAGGAAGGAAGGAAGGAAGAAAAGAAAGAAAGGAAGGAAGAAAGAAAGAAAGAAAGAAAGAAAGAAAGAAAGAAAGAAAGAAAGAAAGAAGGGAAGGAAAGGAAGGAAGGAAGGAAGGAAGGAAGGAAAGAAGGAAGGAAAAAATAAAGAAAGGCTATACAAGTTATGAAGAGCAAGCCAATAATCAGGGTTCCTCCATGGTCTCTGTTTTAGTTCCTGCTTCAGGCTCCTGACTTGAGTTTTGTACCCTGACTTCCCTTCATGATAGAGTGTAAGTTGTAAGTTGAAATAAATCCTTTTGCCCTAAATTTCTTTTGGTCATGGTATGTCTTAGTTATTGATCAATTGCTGTGAAGAGATACCACAACCAGAGCAACTCATAAAAGAAAGCATTTATTTAGGGGCTTAGTTACAGTTTCAGAGGGTTAGTCCATTTCCATTATGGAGGGAATCGGGGCAGTAGCTGAGAGTTTACATCTGATCCACAAGCCATGGGGAGAGAGGGGGAGAGGAGAGGAGAGAGGAGAGGAGAGGAGAGGAGAGAAGGAGAGAGAGGAAGAGGGAGAGAGAGAGACAGACAGACAGAGACTGGACCTGGACCTGGTGTGGGCTTTTGAAACCTCAAAGCCCACCCTACATGACACACCTCCTCCAAGGCCACAGACCTCTTAATTCTTCCTAAACAGTCCATCAACTAGGAACCAAACATTCAAGTATAGGAGCCTCTGAGGGCCATTTTTATTCAAACCACCACAGTGTATAATATCACAGGGAAAATGAAGCGAACTAGGGCACAGACCTTCTGTTGGGTATAATCTCTCTGCCATCTTATGATCACTCATCTTTTCTGGGTCACTCTCTCTTTCCTGTCTTTATGTAAAGCCTGTCATCCTTCAGGACTTAAGAAAATACACATTTTCATTCCCCTTGAAATCTCTGTCTCCTTTTCAATTATTTGACTTTACCTCTTATATCCAGTATCTTGTCATTTTACTTTTTGGTTATGTTATTTTAAAGTCATTTGATTTTCATGATCTTTTCATCACTAGATTTATGGGGCCTTTCAGGCAAAATAGTGGCTTCATAGCTTTCTGCATTGTTCTCAGGACCATCATTGGTACTGAAGCATTTACCGAGAGAATCAAATGATTAAGTATGGTGCTCTGTTCAGGGACTTACCTACTCTCTCTTGCAGAGATACTGCATTTTCCTTATTTGGAGTAGAAGCAAGGAACAATGATGTTGAAAATTTGTATTTCTTAGAAGCCTAAAATAGTTTTAAAATTTATATTTTGAACCAATATTTTTTCATTTTTAGGACTA
This sequence comes from Onychomys torridus, assembly GCF_903995425.1. NCBI lineage: Eukaryota > Metazoa > Chordata > Mammalia > Rodentia > Cricetidae > Onychomys > Onychomys torridus. Next base: position 18,875 of record NW_023413785.1, on the reverse strand, counting down.
TTGGGAAAGATCTTAATAGCTATTCGAGATGCATGTTTTGAAATCTCAGCAATACAGATGGTAAGTTTTGCAATGAGCCATAATGTATGGAAGAATGTTTTTTAATAAGCCTTAAAATGTGTTTAACTGAATGTTCACCATGCACTTGAGATTTGAATTTATTAAAATTAAAGACACACAAATTCAATAACCTGGCTGGATCTGGTAGATTAGGCCTTTGATCACAGCATTCTGGAAGGAGAGGTAGCTGTGTGTTTGAGGCCAGCCTGATGTATGTGCTGATTTCCAGGCTAGACCAAACAACAACACAACAAAATAGCAACAAAAAACTGAATTCAATAACTTTATAATAAAACCATTTTAATTACTTAGTCTATATAATAATTTACTGAGATACTAATATTTAGAGACAATAAACCTGATTTAAGCTTCAACGTTTCTTAGAACTTGAAACTTCAGCTGAAAAGTAGGGGACGGCTATCTTGGCCTTACAAATGACAAGTAGAATCAAAGTGAGGTGTGTCAATGAGCATTCTGTGTTCTACGTTTCTTAGCAAATAGTGAAGGAAGAATGTGATGTGAGTTCAGATTCCTTTGGCACTCTCAACCTGGGGCTGGTTTCTAAACTGTCCCTTATGTGTTAATTAATCTCCCTCATGGCTCTTAAGCCTCAAGCCTATACTCACTTAGAATTGCCCCCTCAGACATTCTCAGAAAGCCCTTGCCTGAAGCCATCACCCATATTTTGTAATAGGGGATGCCCTTGTGCTGCACACACTGTACATTTGACACTTAGAATTGCCCCCTCAGACATTCTCAGAAAGCCCTTGCCTGAAGCCATCACCCATATTTTGTAATAGGGGATGCCCTTGTGCTGCACACACTGTACATTTGACACTTAGAATTGCCCCCTCAGACATTCTCAGAAAGCCCTTGCCTGAAGCCATCACCCATATTTTGTAATAGGGGATGCCCTTGTGCTGCACACACTGTACATTTGACAAGAAATCATAAATAATGTGAACCATGATGGGACATTATAGGGTAATGGTAAGTGTAATTGTTGGTGTCAGACATTTTCAGAATCTAGGGTCAACAATTTTCTAGGCATGTGACCCTGTTCAGGCATCCTTAGCCTCGGATTCTTGTGTAGGCCATGAGAATGTTATTATTTGCCACTGTAGGTTTATGTTGTAGATTAAACAGACTTTTTAAAATTACATTTTATGTCGCATTTTGATATACTAATGGTAAAAGTTGAATGACAGCAGGATAAAGCCTTGAAATCAGACCAACTTCCCTTCCTGTAATAGTAATGCCGCCCATACCTGTCAGTCCTGATGTGAGTTGTTGACGGTGTAGATTGACATTTCTCAGTGATCTCCAGTCTTGACAGTTCTGGAGAAGCAAAGGAAAGGGGGTAAAATTCGGGTTCAGATGCCCTTTCTTTAAATTAATGTCTTAGTTAGTGAGACTGTGAAACATAACATTTTATTCCTAACTGAATTTAAAACAAACCTTGATTAGAAATTGTTTGAGTGTTTCCTAAGCACATAAATCTTATTCACACTTGGTTTTGATGGCTAGAAGGAAGTTCAGAGCTGACATGCTTAAGTATTTGTTACAAACCAGGTGTGGCGATTTTTCCAAATGCGTGTGAAGGCAGTAGCATAGCTTTCCATTCTCCCTGCGAGCTCTGAAGAACCTGTGCCTAGTGACATTTTGTCTTGTATGTCTAATCTCCCAATGAACAGCACGATATTGCCTGTGCCTCTTTTGAAGCCCTATCAAGAATAGGGTTTCATTCTAAAAGTTGTAGAGTAGTGGGTGAGAGCATGGTCAATGGGGTCAGATTCTGGGAGTGACAGAAGGTCAATTTGGAGAAGTCTTATGGTGCCTCTGAGTCTTAGCAGTAACATGCTAAGTACTTAGGCCATAGGATTGTGAGAATTATATGAAATAGTACATGTATAAAATCCAGTCCAGTATCATATGTTAAATATCCAATAAATCTCAATAAATAAATATAAAGTTATTATTGAACAGCTGGTCTTTAATAATACTTTCTTCTTCAAAGAACAAATTATCCAAGACTTACATTTTGAAGTTAAAAGAAGAAGACAGGTATAGTGGCAAGTCACTATCATTTCAGCACTTGGAAGGCTGAGACAGAACAAATTCAAGGCTAGCCTGGGCTGCATAGTGTCTTTGAGGCCAGTGTGGGGAAAAGACACCACATAGCAAAAAGTAAAAGTATTGTGTCCAAGGAATGATCAGTGCTGAATGTTAAGTTTAGCTCACTTTATTAGCTTACTTTTTTTTTTTTAATGTAGTTCAATATGGATCGGGTTAATGTTGAAGAATTCTATGAAGTTTATAAAGGCGTTGTGCCTGAGTATAATGTAAGTATCAAAATAAATATTAAATAATGCAACTGAAAACAATGTGTGTGTTTCAAGTCTTGGAAATCTTACAATTATTGAAAGTATTTTTAAGGATTATTACTATGTCTGGTAAAGGATTAATATCCAAATCTATTAATAACTCAAATAACTGACTAGCAAGATGACAATTAACTTAATTTTTAAAACAGAAGAAGAGCCAGGTAGTGATGCACGACTGTACCTAATGCTTGGGTGGTAGAAGCAGAAAGATCAGGAGTTCAAGGCCAGCTTGGGCTGCATAGTGAATCCTGTCTCAGAGGAGGAGAAAGAGGAGAAGGAGGAGGAGAGGAAGGAGGAGGAGGAAGAGGAAAAGGAAGAAGAAGAAAATACAAAGAATCTGAAATGATACTTCTTAAAAGAATGAATGTGATTGTCCAACAGATGAACGAAAGATGTTCAGTATGAGGTTGAAGAGAGGGCTCAGTGGTTAAGAAGGCTTCCTGCTATTTCAGGGGCCCAAGTTCAATTCCTAGGACTGCCAGTTATTTACCCTTTTAAAGCTTTTATTAGCCGATGTATAGAATGAGAATGATGCAATACTAGAAGGTTGTTGTGAGAATTAATTAAAGCAAATCATGAGAGTACTTGGTAAATAGCTGCTGCTGCTTCTGGTACTGTGTAGTTTAGGAGTAATCTTTGATGATGGGTTTTTTGTTGGCAGTTTATACTTACATTCAAACTTACTTCAAAATTATCTAAAAAAGGATAGTTTTGACCTTATCTGTTATCATGATAAGGCCATATACTGATTGAACATCTACTATAGATTTTACAGTTTTGTGATAAAATGATGTGCATTGATAGAAGTTAAGTTCTAGTGAAGATAGACATTCATCCAATCATTCCATGTACAGCTGACTGTCTGGGGTTAGCAAAAGACTCTTTAAAAAAAGTTTTTAGAAAATTTCTCCTTAACTGACAATTGGGAGCACCAAAACATTTTGAGTCAGTTTTTAAAGAAACACATTATGTGTTTGGTGGCATTCTTTGCTCGGCGTCTGTTCATATCTTATAGACAGGGATTCTGGTATTGCAGTGGTTCTCACCTTTTTTTAAATTATTAAATATGTTTATTTATTAAAACTTTGTTTTCCATTTTACATACCAACCCCTGTTCCCCCTCCTTCCCTTTCTCCCACCTCCTCACCTCCCTCCCACTCTACCCCCATCCACTCCTCAGAGTGGGTAAGGCCTCCCATGGTAGTCAACAAAGTCTGGCATACCAGGTTGAAGGAGAGTCTAGCCTCTCCCCATTGTATCAAGGCTGAGCAAGGTATCCCACCACAGGGAATGGGTTCCAAAAAGCCAGTTCATGCATCTGGGATAAGTCCTGGTCCTGCTGCCAGGGACCCCACAAACAGATCGAGTCACATAGCTGTCACCCACATTCAGTGGGCCTAGTTTGGTCTCATGTTCTTGACCTCTTCTTCTTCTTTTTTCTTTTTTCTTTTTTTCTTTTTGATTGTCGAACGTCATTTATTGAAGGAGGGAGGAAGTCTTAAATACAGACTTACAGTACAATGGGGAAACCCCGGTTGGCAGAAGTTCACTTCTGATGGTTTTTTTTGAGCTGAGGAACGAACCCCGGGCCTTGTGCTTGCTAGGCAAGTGCTCTACCATTGAGCTAAATCCCCCACACACCCCCACCCGCCTCCTGATGTTTTACAATCTAACTGCATCTAAGCAGTTAACGCCCCATACGCTGGATTCAGAGGAGGAGCTTCTCTTAAGCATTCAGGAGGGTGGAATCTCACAGGGAATAGCATAGGGAGGATATCAAGGTCAAGGTCAAGGTCAGCAAGCAAGGCAACAGTTACCCAAAACAGGGGGGCCAGGAACCTACAGGTCTTCCCCCCTTTTACTAAAAAATGAGTTTCTGACGGGTTTCGTGGGACGTCAGTAGGCCACACAGGTGTTCTGTCTTAGGTTGGTGAGTGCCCCCCAGGAATTACCCGTCTCTGAATACTCATTATCATACAGGCTCAATTGTGTGAGAGCTGCAGAGTTGACTGTTACCAAAGATCTCTAAATGGCGCTGGGCTTGCAATCTGTGAGTTCGACACAGAAAAGACCAACAGAAGTCTTAATCTGCCCATAGCCGGTAGGTTAAAGGGTTCTCACCTTCTTAATACTGTAACTCTTTAATACAGTTCCTCACGTTGTAGTGACCCCCCCCACCATCAAATTGTTGCTACTTCATAACTGTAATTTGCTACTGTTATGAATCATAATGTGGATATCTGATATACAGGCTCTCTGATATCTGACCCCTGTGGTGGTCATGACCCACAGGTTGAGAACCACTGTGGTATTGACTCCTCACAGTTCTCATTTGTCTGAAGAACTCTATGCCTTTGATTTTAAAAATATGTTGTGATTTGGTACATGTTGTAGATGGGCAGACCTTGCTGCTACTGCTGTCTTTGCTCTCCTGTAGTGTTTTATTTTGTTTCTCTTAACTTTTAAGATTTGTTTTGTTTCTTGCTGGTTGTGATGGACTCTCTTATATTTTTCTTCCCTTTATAGTCCTTTGTTGGACTTAGAGGTTTGTGGATAGAAATTTGGAAAACTTTTTATGACTTATTTTGTGAAATAGATCTCTGTCAACTTTTCTTCCAGGACACCGTGTTAGACAGTGTGACATTGTCCTACAATGCCTTGTTTTTCTTCCTTGTTGGTGTCCTTACTTGTGTTGAAGCTGTTTTAGCACTTGTTTTAGATTCCTTGATCTGCAGTATCATCCAGAGCACTTTTTAGTTACATGTCTTTCATTTCATTTCTAGATTTGAGTCTTCTGTTACTTAAGTTTGCCTTGTAATGTCCGTTTCTCCTATAACTTGAGCATGCAGGCTCATTTATAACAGCTGTGCTAGCAATCTTGCATTCATTGCATTGCCCCTGTCTGCTGGGTCCACATATGCTTACTGACTTGTTCTTTGGTGGCTGGTATTCCGCTGCTTCTTCTCATGCCTGGTATGACAATTGGTTTACAGTATATTGAGTGTGATGAAATGGATTGTTTCCTGTAGAGAGTGCTGCGCTTTGCTCTGGCTTTCAGTTAAGTAGCTTTGGTTCAGTTTGACTCTGCTGAGGCTTGCTTCTAAACTTTGTCAGGTGAGTAGAGTCCATCTCATTACCTAGGCCAACCATGGTGCAGAGCCCTTCTGAGGCCTCCACCTGATGTGGAGCCCCATGTATTATGAGGCCTTCCTACTCCATATGAGAGAAGCACTGACTCCTCTCAGCCATTCTGAAGCTATGGAACCTCCTGCTAATTTCACTTCACTAGTGAATATATTTTATGCACTACTCACCACCCAAAAAAAAAAACAAACAAAGTGAAACTCTCTGACAAAGTTAGACATAGAAAAACAATTGGCTTTATATCCTTTTTCCTAACTTGTGTTCATTACCTGCATTTAGTCCTTCCTCATCCTCTAATGTTTATCCTTTCTCGTTTTCTTTTCTACATGTTCTACTGTACCCACATGTATGTTTGTTTATATATATACATATATTATTGGATATGTTCCAAAGATGAGGGAGACCCTGTGGTTTTTTTCTTTCTGATATCATGTGACCTCACTTAATATTATACATCCTAATTTCATTTGTTATTCTGCAAATTTTGTGATTGCATTTTTCTTTGCTGAATAGTATCCCATTTGTTGGTGGACAGGTAAGTCAAGTTAATTCCAGTTCCTTGCTATAGTGAATATAGCAGCAGTAAACATGGGTGTGGAAGTATCTCTCTGGTAGAGTGTGGAGTTCTCTTGTATTCTGCCCTGAAAAGCCTGTCTATTGGGCTCTAAAGTCTGTCTCTGCAGCACTGCAGGAATGTTGGGTTCTTCTGACTTTCCTGTCTGCAGATGTTTTCATGCAGCAAGATGGAAGACTCATCTGGTTTGCTACCTTTCCCCCTTTCCCAAGAGTCACGGTCCTTTGGCCACTACCATTCATTACACAGAAACTAGCTCATCTGTTTGTTTTTCCTAGTTCCTAGATGTTACTCCTTGTTGCTAACCACATTATAGATTTTTTTTAAGGTCCTCCAGAAAAAACAGCACTTTCAATTTTAGGAATATTAGTTTGATGAAAATGTGCTGAGGGAAAGAGGGCATCTGAAAGGAAGGTGTGCTAGAACTGATTGTAGGTGATGAGAGGAGGGAGAGCATGGCCTCAAATGCTAGTGATACTAGCCAATGAAGTGAGGAGACAACACTTTTGAAGCAAAGGTGGCCAGATGTAGGAAGTGCCTTTGTCCAGGACACCAATGGGAAGGAGGCAAAGCTGGCCATTTTCAGATCGGAAATGGTGGGAAAGGAGCACAAGTGAAAGAATCGGGGTAAAATAGTCAGTTATTTTCATTCTCTTGTTTTCTCCTACATTGTCTATCATAGGATATGGTGACAGAAATATGCTCTGGCTCTTGTGTAGCCATAGAGATCCAGCAGAATAATCCTACAAAGACATTTCGAGAGTTCTGTGGACCTGCCGATCCTGTAAGTCTTTAAACTATTGCTCTATTTGTGTCATGGATTAACTAAATACTTTAACAAATTCAATTTTATAAATATATAAAAGTGAATATGTGCAAAAATTGTTCAAAATAGTATTTTACAAAAGAATAATTCTCATTTGCCTAATGACAGTAGAGAATGGACAGAGTATTATTTACTTTGGCACTGTTTTCTTGTTTCTGTTTGCTAAATTATAAGTCAAGGCAGGTAATTTTTTAATCTTGGAAATAATTTTTTCTAAGATATTATCCTTTCAAATAGAGTATAAAACTAAATATGAAAAATATCAATATGGTGGCTGTATTCTAGATGCATAAGAACATATGAGCAGCTGAACTTGTTTAAGTGGGATAGAACAGTGATGTACAAGTACATGTATACAGAGCTTCTAGAACAATTGGACTTATAGAGGAAATGACAAATAAAGACCAAACAATTGGTAGATGCGGCAAACTTAATGTTGAAGAATTGTGTGGTAAGAGAGCAGCTAAAATAAGGGCAATTTTAAACCTTGTTAGAGGAAGAAAGATTTGAAGGAAAAATCAAGTGCAAGAAAGATAGAAGGGTGTAAAAAGGCTGTATCACAGGCACAAAGACAACGGTGAGGAGCAAGAAATTTCTGGGGTACATAGAAGGTCATTTCCCTGGCTTCCGTTGAAATAGTTTCAGAAGCATGAGGAAGTAAGTATTTTCCTAAGTAGAGGAAATAAGGTAGAAAATGTAATTCTTATATGTTAGGAAAGGATTCTTTATATGTAACTCAATTTTAAGAATTATTACAGAATTTCTTTGGTACAACTGAAGCAAATTGAATTGGAAGAGATTAATGAAAGGGATTCTAGAAGTTAAAAGGAACAGACCTGACAGTACCTGGCCTCCTTTGTGTCTTTTAGGGAAAAGGGTAGAAATGACACATGGGTTGTGAAAGGTGATGCTTACTGTAGAGAACACTGAGAGAGAGTGGTGCTGATGCTGTGTATTTACTGAATGTCAGTCATGGCAAGTTAAGAAAGGATACCTTTGACCTGAGGAGAAAGCCATTTTGTTGATTTTAATTTCCACTTCTGTTTGATGGCCAAATGGGGCTCTTGTTAATTTTTGAGAAAATTAAAATCTGAATGATCACCTGACAAAACAGGAAAAATTAGAGAAATAAAAATAACAAAAAAGAAACAAATTAAGCTTTAACATTGTTTTATTCTCTCATATACACAGTAAATAATGATTGAACCTGTACTGGCATTTATGGATATAAAGATAGAAGCTTCAACTAGGCAAAGTGGTACACATGGTAGTCTGACGACATGGAAGGCTAAGGTGGGAGGGTCATTAGAGCTCATGAGTTTGAGGTCAACTTTGGGAAGACAACAGAAACTTCTAAGAGTTTTCAGCGTATCACTTAACTTTCATAAGAGGTTAGTTTTCATGTATTGTTGCTATCCCCTTACTGAATATTTACAGGTAAAATGGAAATGCAGAATTTTAGCATAAGTAGCTCAGCCCAAGGATGGGTAGCAAGGGAGCTTACGGAAGAGCATGGCATCTGAATGGATGGATGAGTATGTGATAAAGGTGGAGATGGTGTGATTGAAGATGGATGAAAGGTAAAGCATCACTTTACAGCAAGCTCTTTCCTTCTTATGGTGCTCACGTACAGGCATAATGGCCAAGGAAGTGCTCACTGAGGAAGGATTGGGGCCTGAGCACAGGGGTCTCCTGTAGACATGGCAGTACTAAAAAGGAAATCATGGTGATTCTCTTCCTTTCCAGATATTTATTCAATTAACATTTCTGGTTGGAGTAGTATATGCAAGCTGCTAGGTTCTACGGCTGGGGCATAATGAAAATGACTAAGCTAAGTTCCTGTTTTCTTAGAAGCTCAGTCTCATGGTTTAGTTTGGAGATTTTTCTGTTCTTGGATCGTGCCTCCAGAAGGTGTAGTTAGGATCACTCCGCTGTGGGTTTTGATTTTGTGTTTTTCATTTTCGTTGTTTATAAGCTGACACTAGATCTTAATAAGTACATGTATTATATTGTATCACAATTTTGATTGAAATATTTGAATATCAATCCTACATATTTGTGTATTTTAACACATGGCCTTGGGAAAAGTTCATAGACTTCATCACATTTCAAAAAAGGTTGTTGGGACAAGGAGAGATTGAGAATCCTTGTCCTAGAGAACAGGAGATCTACAGAGTTCCAGTAAGGATTCCTGGAACTAGAAAGTGTTATCTTAGCCTATGGACGTTTTCCCTTTGTTCCTTTGCTAGTAGTACTCTTCCCTGCTCTCTGGCCCCGTCCTCCAAGATATCCCTTATATACCTCAGCAAATCCTTCTTCATCCTCTTAACTTTTGCTCCCACCCTCCTCTTTATATTACATTAATTATGTTTATTCATTGGTTATTTGGGTGGGTTCATTCCTTCTTCATCTGCCAAGTATTTTTTGGGGGGGAGGCCTCTCGTACATTCAGTTCTTTCCTAGAGTCTGGTGATATAGCCGTCAACAGGACAGTAGCCCTTGCCCTCATAGACAGTATAGTCTCCTAGAAGGGATGGACCATGAACGGACCTGGAAAAGTATAATACACTGTGTGCCATGGTGGCAAATCCCAGGGTGGAGGGACAATGCAGGGACGAGAGACAGAGTTACCAGGAAAGGAAGGAAGAGAAAGGTGGAAGCTTACAGAGTTGACAGGTGAGGGAAGTCTCTGAGCAATCCAGATAGAGAACAGCAAGTGCCAGAGCTGGAGTAACACCTGGTGTGTTACAAGACCGCTGTGGTGAGAGTGGGGGAGAGATGGGAAGGATAGTAAGCAACTGAAAGCCTTTAGCTTTTCCTCTGTGGAGGAGGGGAGCCTTTGGAGAGGCCATCAGAGCAGCAGCAGGGCCTCACACATTTCCATGGGCCTTGTCTGGCTTTTGTGGGGTGAAGAGCAGGAGGAAGGGTGCATAATGCATAGTTGCTATGTAGTAGAGCTCAGAAACAGAGCCACCTGCAAATGCTTCTTGTTTCTTTCCCAATAAAATGAAAAATAAACCTGCATAATGCTTACATCAGCTAATGTGATCATGCTTCTTAGAACAGTGCCTAGTGTGTTGTATTACCAGCTCATTTTCCTTCCTGTTTTTGAGTTCTTAGGGAATGTGCCATGAGGCACCACACAGCAGATGGTGGGCAGGATGAGAAGACTTGAGTGAGCTTGGAGGTGATTTCACTTTTAGAACTTGATTTTACAAGAGTAGTTGAGTAAGTTAGGATATGCTATATGTTGCCTTTGGAGTGAGAACCTTATTCCTTCAGAGAAGTATGTGTTAGTTGTAGTAAAGCTAAAATTATATAAAATTAGGAGGAGACTACTGACATTGTCCCAATTAGAATGTTAAGAATTAAGAAATGAGTGGGGGGAAATGTTACAAAAGTAATTATTGTTTCTTCAATAAACTGTATCACTTTATTTTGTAAGGAACAATTAAAAGCAGACATTATGCTGAAATAATTACTCTAACACTAGTAACATGTGTGTCTTTGTTACTATACTATTGCTGTAAAGATACACCATGACCAAGGCAATTCTTATAAAGGAAAGTATTTAATTGAGGAATTGCTTATAGTTTCAGAGGCTCAGTCCATTATCATCATGGTGGGGAGCATGACAACATGTAGGCATGGTCTAGAAAAGAAGCTGAGAGCTGCATCCTAATCCAGAAGCCTACCCCAGTAATATACTTCCTCCAACAAGGCCACACCTCCTAATCCTTTTCAAATAGTGCCACTCCCTGATGACTAAGCATTCAAATATATGAGCCTTTTATTCAAATATATGAGCCTATACAGGCCATTCTTATTCAAACTACCACGATATGTTCATAGGGCTTCTGTTTTGATCATATAGAACCATCCCATGAAGGATCAGAAAATTCATAGGAAACTTTTTTGTTTACAATCTTCACCCTTCATATTTTGTGTATTGAAGAAGGAAAAGAAACTTCCAGTGGAATTATTATCATCTACAAAGAGAGCAGACTGGCTCAAGGAACTCCTCACATTTAAGAGCTTCAACAGGTATAAGTTCAAAATTGGATAAAGCCAAGTCAGGAATTTATTAAAGTTTAATAGTAGTCAGACATTTCTGGATATGTCTTGTAATCTGTTATAAGAAGGAAAATAAAAGTTGACAGGCAATAGGAAAATAAATGGAGAGTTAGTAAGTGCTTTCAGGGAGGCATGAAGTATATTAAGATTCTTTTTTTTTTTTTTAAATCGAATGATTCCATTTCTTTTGAATAAATACCAAGGTTTCACAGAAGTTTTGATCTAAGTGAGCAAATCTTACAGAATGGAATTTCCCCAAGGTGAAATGAGGATCTACCCTTTCAAGTCAAGGGTTAATGTGGTAATTTGAATGTAATTATCCCCCATATTGTCACTCACAGGGAGTGGTACTACTAGGAGGTGTGGCTTTGTTGGAGTGGGTATGACCTTGTTGGAGGAAGTGTGTCACCGGGGGAGCAGGCTTTGAGGTTTCTTATGCCAGGATACCACCCAGTGTTTCAGTAGACTTCCCATTGCCTGCAAGATGTAGGACTCTCGGCTACTTCTCCAGCACCATATCTGCCTGCATGCCTTCATATTCTTCATCATGATGATAATGAGCTAAACCTCTGAACTGTACACAAGCCACCCCAGTTAAATGTTTTCATTTATAAGAGCTGCTGTGGTCTTGGTGTCTCTTCACAGCAATAAAAGCCCTAACTAATGCAAATAACATATAGGTAGTAAAATTACAAAATTTAGTTTTGAAACATTGGATGGACCATTGTAATAGATAATAAGGTTAGTGAGCTCATAACAAATAATATATTTTAATTCTTTTTTATTTGTAAATCAGTTAGAGTATAAGGTACCTGATTTAGTCCTAACAGTGATTCAGTGAGATACAGATGCCATTATTTACTGATATTACTGTTATCCCATTTTATCTACAAGGAGACAGAGCACAAATAAATCTGCACCAATCTCTGGACCATTCTCTACAGTCAGGCACCTCACCAGACAACCCTGTTGGGTTAGGAATGAGCATGTCATTATGGCAAAGGTTCTTAATTCTCAAGGGGCTACAGCATGAGCCCTCCAATCTCCCAGTTTTCACATGATTCTAGCAGCTAGCTTGACTGCAGATATGTGCGATCACCAGCAGAGAGAGCAGCAGAGTCCTTGTGATGTCAGAGACTGAGCAGTCTGTAGGAAGTGTTCCCGTTCAGTTGGCCTCTGCCATAGTACAAACTGGTGCAGAGCACATAGCTTTTTCCTTGAGTGGTTGACACTGCAAATGTTAATGTCAACAGGCATGGTGGCACACACATGTGTCGTCTCCATTGTTGGGAGGCAGAAGAAGAAAGATCATGAGCTCAGGGCCAGCCTCCACTACACAGAAAATTCAAGCCAACCTGTGCTACATGAGACCTTGTTTCAAAAAACCTATAAAGGGCAAGGCTTGGTTAATTACTGAGATATCCTGGTGATTTTCTAAACTTGTTCCTTTCTAAATTTCATTCTTAATTGTTGCTTTTATATATTCAACCATGTGCCCAGTGCTATTTATGTATCAGGCATTCCTAGACCATGGGATGCAGTGGGCCTGGAGAGACTGACATAAATCCACTGTCTGGCAGTCTTTGTTTTACAGGTAAAATAAGTACAGTGAAAAGGGATATGATATGGGGGATGAGGAAAAGATACCTGTCTAAAGATGGACAGCAAGCATGGTCCTTAAGAGTCCTTCTCCTACCAGTTCAGAAGCAACAATTGTGCTTCTAAACCACAATGTTCTCCCTTAGGAGAAGTCATGAGTAGCATGGAGAATAGAATGTAGTTAGGAGGACATTCCCGGGCACTTTCAGTGCTTAGCAACAGCAATGCACCATCCATACATCATCCACTATTCTTCCGCAGGAATCCAAGCTGGCACATTATTTGTGCTGACTAGTATTTGTATTTGGATGTGCCATTCTTGAAGAGATCTGGCTCACCTCCTACCTCCATGGACAGTCACAACTGTAGCTGTGTGGTCACTACACGAGTGTGTGGGTTCACGAGGGTCCATGGAATGAAGACACAGAGGCATCTTACAAATGAATCTAGCTTATCATGGCTGCAGGGGGGTCCAGCCTCGAAGGACTGAAGCACTCTTCCCTTCCACCTAGGGCATATTTATTTGCTCTTTTTTACAGTTTAGATAGTTAATTTCCATACCTTCAAAGCAAACCAAAAGGAGCTCCTGGAGACCAAATGCCAGGTGCAAATTACTTGATTTATCAGGTACCTCGGTTTTCTGGGTTTCCTGGACCAAGTTTTGCATAGGCCTTTGATCCTTGGGAGACTCTCTGATCCTTGACTCTCAGACAAGATTCACATAGGGTGAGAAGAGGAACAGAAGGTGCGGTTAAACAAGGAAGGATTAGGGCTGGGTGCTGCTCTCTGGAGCCAGGCCTGGAGCCCAGCAGGAGTGCACTGCACACAACATTCTCATTCTCTTCGTCACTGATGACCTCTGTTTCACTCTAGTAAGTGTCACCATCTGAACATTGTACACCGGCCGCTTACTGGACGCTCACTCTATTTCCTGCTTCCACCCTCTAACCATGGGAAAGGGAAGGAGTTTTGTCTTTTCTTTCACTGATATTTTCAGGACATCTGGTATCTAACAATAATATGTTTTGGAAATAATGAATGTTAGTTCAGGTAATTATTTCTTTAATAAATATTAACTAATATTAAATAATTTAAGATCTCTTGAGGCTGAGAATGTAACTCAGTGATAGAGCAGTTGCCTAGTATGAGTGAGGCCCCATGTTCAATCCAGCACCACAAAGGTACCTGTTTTTCTTTCCATTGTTAAAAGGTTACAGCATCCTTTGCCCTAAAAGACTTTCGAGTAACCAGCCATATTGTCAGACACGTCCCTGTAACAGTCAGAAGGCAGGACTTGAGTTCCCTAGAACAGTGCACACTGGGATGATGAGGCTCAGCACCAGCTGGGGCTGCTAGCATTTAGGAAATCCCTGGAGGCCAGCGACATGCGCAGCTTTATCTCCCTAACACACACCGTGCTGTTGTCAGCTTCAGATGTCAGCTCCCAGAGGCCACTGCTTAGGACAATAGGCTGTGCATTGAGATTAAACCGTTTTTTTGAGATTCTAGGAAATGAACCAATTTGGATACAAAAGACCTCGTCCACTTTACAAGTCTATTCATGGGTAAAAAGATAACCACATCAGTGCCAGGTTTGAGTCCAGGCTCAGTTACTATTAGTGTGAAGAATACTGAGCCATGATGTTCTCAGGATGTGGTCAGTAAGGCATTTTATTATATCTCCATGAGACAGTCCTAACACTTGCAAGGCCAAAGAGAAGGACTTAAAGAGCCCTCAAATGTGACCATGTAGGCATATATGACCCTTTCTAATTTTGAATGTTGATTTTTTTTGTTTGTTAATGACAGATAATAAGCAAAAATCATTACTTCTATATAGTTAATTAAAAACATGATATTTTTGAAAGCACTTAATTGAAATATAATGAAAATATTCACTCATATGATTTAGGAAGTAGTTATTCAATATTATGAAAGAAGTCTGTACTTTTCATAAAAGTACTTTAAAAATATGTCTTACATTTTAAATAAAACCCAAGGTCAACACATTTCACATAAAAAGTGACAATAAATATGAATGAGTGACTGGGGTGTCATGTGTCTTTTTTCCTGATTTATCCTATTAATTAGTGGAAAATGAGCTTTACCTTATTTTTTAGATAATACCCAGATTAGATGAGATCGTGTTTAAATAATTTCTATTTCTGGTTTTTCTAGACTCAGACATAAAAGCAAAAGCCTTAGTACCCAAGTTATCTAGTGTTTTTCCAACTTTTGCCTTTGTTCAGGGCAGTCTAGCTCCAAGGACGAATAGTTTTCCAATAAATCCTAAAACCCACGCGTAAAGTCTCATTTCAAGCGTTATGCGTACGCTGTTTCCCTTAGCTGCAATTTTGTTTTCAACAGTTTCAGTTTTCATCATCAGCCATGGTCCAAAAAGAGTACATGGAAAATTCTAGAACTATGACTTTTATTTACAATGGGCTATTATAATTTTCTGTATTACCTGAGTTAGTAGTCTCTTACTGTACTTACTTGATAAAGTCAACTTTATTAAAAGTTTTGATGTATGGGAAAAACAGTGCCAGGTTTCATGCATCTGCTGGGGGCTTGAACATATCCCTTGAAGATGGAGGGTCAATAGATGCTTACAGAAATCCTATAAAATCTCTTCTTCTCCTTTTGATTGAACTGGAAGGTGGACAGTAAGAGTTCAGCAAGCAGTGAGCATTCATCCCTGGGCGTTAGCAGCAGCCAGGAAACCAGTGCTCCTTGTTTTCTGCCCACTATAGCATGCATTATAGATGCTCCTAGGAGAGTATGCTTACTGCAGACCTCGCTACCAATCTTCAAGTATCTATGTAGGGCTGCACCCATCTTCTGCTTGCTTTGAGAGGAACAGCTGGCTTGCTTTCCCCCTCAGGAAGTGCAAGTACTATGTACTGTTTGCAGTGAGTCAACTTGACCTATGTGGTTTTTGTATTGCTCTCTCTCCAGACTTCCAAATCTCTCCTTGACTGATTCCTCACAAGTGAAATCAGATAACAAAATCAAAGGAGCCATCTCTGTTCTGTGAGAGATGGAAAGGAGCAGACTTACTTCTTAACAAAAAATCAAAGGAGCCATCTCTGTTCTGGGAGAGATGGAAAGGAGCAGACTTACTTACTTCTTAACAAAAAATCAAAGGAGCCATCTCTGTTCTGGGAGAGATGGAAAGGAGCAGACTTACTTGTTTGGCTTTCTTCCTAGTTACCACAGTGGCTCGTCAGCTACTCAGGTCATGTCAACTAATTCATAATTCAGGTCACCCTCCAAATGAGCAACATTATGGAAAGAACTAAGACTCAAGAAAACAAAATTTGATTATCATTTTTGTTTTTCTTCTTTTCAGAAATAAACACTCTAATTTTGGTTTTAAACTATTGTGTTTATGTGTATTTTAAAAAATAAGATTAAAATATCATCCAATAGCCAGTACATTGTAACACCCCACTTAATTATGTTTTATACTCATTTTATTAAATATACTTCTGCAGGGTGGGGGAAGTGGCTCTTTTGGTAAAGTGCTTTTGACCTGAGCTCAGTCCCTAGAACTCATGTAAGAAAAGCCAGGTCTTGTGATTCCAGGAGTAGAGAGGTAGTGACAGGTGGGTCTCTGATGAGCAGCCTAGCTTCCTTCATTAGCTCCTGGCTAGTGATCTTGTGGGTGCAAGAATATATCATAGAGATTCAGCTGTGTATTAAAGCTAAACTTTGACCGGCCAAGGGTCTGTCAAAAGGCAAAGCCATTTATTATGAATATTTAGTGTTACCCAGCCTTTAATATTCCAGCTGTCTTCTGCTATGAAATCTGTGCGTGCCCAGGCCAATTGGTAAACAGTTCAGCTCCCCAGACCTGCTGAACTACAAAGTTACTACCTGTCCCGCTGAGCTTAGGAGACAAGCTTTGTTTCCTGTGCTAATGAAGCTCAGACCATCCCCTCACCTTGAGAAGGCCTAGTGGTTCTCCAGAGCACTTTGACTGAGAACAAAAGAGGTTTTTACATAGCAATGTGAGAGATAAAACAACATTCCTGAGGAGGCAAGGAACCACGTGCCCAGGGAAAGAAAGAATAGGCATTTTCTGTAGACAGGGACAGAACAGCATGGCAGTTCCATAGAGGGTAAGCAGATCTCGAGTAGAGTTTTCTGAGTGCCAGGAGTAGAGAGTAGCAGAGATGGAGAAAGGGGACACAGAGGATGAAGATGAGGCTGGAAGTATAAGAGTTAGTCGTTAGCAGGTTTTAGTTATTTGGCGCTCTTACCCTGCGAGGAAACATCCCAAAACATGACAAATCCACAGAAGAGGTTTTTTTTATTAAGATAGGAGAAAAGAGGCAGACGTGAACAGGCCTGTGGGAAACACACATGGTCAAGAGAAAGGGGTGAAAGAGACCTGTGCAAAAATGGCACTGGCTTTATAAAGGGTGGGCCGCGCATGCATCTAGAAACTCCACGCATGCGCGTAGATCACATGGCTGCGCACACGCGCGCTTTACGCAACCATGCAAAGCCATGGAGTCCTAGTCACACGAGATGTTTTGACCCAGAAATGGCTATTTTGAACTGGAAATAACTAGGCGGAAGTGTCTAGGTCCGCCAGGCATGCCCAACCGTGTGGGCATGTTGTGACTTCATATCATCCCTGACTTGTTTTTCTCTAAAAAAAAAAGAAAAAAATGTGGATGAGTGGGTATGAGGTGCCGTTTCTCTCAAAGACTGCTTCAGGCTGAATGGTGGGTGTTGGTTGGCACTTAGGGGAAATGGGGAGGCTGGCTCCTGAAGTCCTGGGATGAAGTTCTGTCATCCCTTGTCCTGCAGCTGTCCATCCTTCATGGTGTGGCTGGGAACCTTCTGTCTGACAAGATACTGGTGACATAAAAAGCTTAGAGAAAAGGATCATTATTTTATTTTTGGAGTTGACATTTATCTGAGGTAGATCTGGCCTGTCCGGATGGAGGCATGTTAAAAAGGTGGCTGTGATAAAATTAATGATTATTATGGTGTTTTAGTACTCTGCTTAATTTTTACCTGAGACAAGCCTTATTCGAGGTAGTTTATTTAAGGCCCCTGTTTATTAGTTTAGCATTTAGGAAACACAGGTGATCAGTTGCTGAGTATTGAATAGTGATAGACTGTTATATCCTTATCGCCTGGATATTTTGATTGTCCTTTTGCCTCCGGCTCTGTGTGGTCCTAGTTGGGAAAGGAAGGGGTGATACCTTATTCCTCTGGAATTGGTGACAAGGCAGTGGATCCTGAGGTCCTCCTGAGCTTGAGAGTGCATGAGAATTTATATAGAGGGTAAGCAGATCTCGAGTAGAGTTTTCTGAGTGCCAGGAGTAGACTAGCAGAGATGGAGAAAGGGGACACACAGGACGAAGATGAGGCTGGAAGTATAAGAGTTAGTCGTTAGCAGGACTATGAGCTGGGGAACTGGACAGAACTGTAGTTATGGAAATAGGATTTCATCCCAGAGAAATAAAGTAGACAGATATAGAGGTTGTTATGTCTAGAGTTATTCCTGCCCTGAATGCCTGGTGGAACTATAGCTAAATTGATAGAATTTTGTCTTAAAGGAATAAAGTTAACAGACATAAAGAACAAAGTGTACATAGATTTTTTTTTTCCCCTAATATCCCATGCCAAACATAGCAAAGCCCCCTTGGACTCTGGGGAATTGATATAGTGAGAGAGAAACCCTTCTCAAAAAAAGTAGTAGCCTGAAGGGCTTGAGGAATAACACCCAAGCTTGTTCTCTGGCCTCCACGTGCACACACACACATGTACACACACATAAACATGCACGTGCGCACACAAAAAGACTTGTTAACATGGTTATTAAAAGCTAAAAAGCCGGACTGTGGTAGTGCACAACGTTAATCCCAGCACTCGAGACAGAGTCAGGCCGATCTCTGAATTTGAGGACAGTCTGGTCTATAGAGCTCTTTCCAGGACAGCCAGGGCTACACAAAGAAACCCTGTCTCAGAAAACAGACAAAAAGCTGTGTAGGTGTTCAGCGTGGAGTTTGGCTCATCTTCCTGCTGTTGCTGATTTTCTCATCCATCCTTGTAGATGTCATCGAGACTGCGCTTCCATCTGAATGTTTGCGAGAGTTTTGTATTATTACCTTTGAGTCTGTTTCTGAAGGTGAAGTTACTGAATTGAGATAAAACATGTCCATTTAAAATGTATTTTGTTTACTCTTTCTAA
>NW_023413784.1:0-8491 GCF_903995425.1 Onychomys torridus | reverse complement strand
TTCTGTTCAGTGTGTATATTTTGGATATTATACCTTAAGCAGATGAGAATTTTTTTTTGTTTAATTTCTTTTGTTCAATATGTATATTTTAGATATTAGACCTACTGGTGATAATTCTTTTTCTTATTTCATAAATTCAGTATGTATATTTTGATATAGACCTTTATCAGATGAGAGTTTTTGAATTCTCTATATATGATTTCTTGTGTTCAGTGTGCATATTTTGGATATTAGTTCTCTTTTACTTTTTGGAGCTAGGAATCGAACCCAGGGCCTTGAGCTTTGTAGGCAAGCACTCTACTACTTTTTTTTTTTTTTCGAGACTGAGTTTCTCAGTAGCTTTGGATCCTGTCCTGGACTAGCTCTTGAAGTGATATTTTATTTGTATTCAAATGTGATTTTATTTGTATGTTAATAAAGTTGCCTTGGGGTCAGAGCTCTGGCCTAGCTCAGGCCTAACTCCGGCCTAGCTCAGCTTAGTACCCAGGCCCAACCTACCTTACCTAGAAGCGGTTACTGCCGCAGCTGGGGTTACTTGCTTAAAAAGCCGGTGCTAAAAACAAACTCAGGCCTGTGGGAGCTACCGCTAATTGCAGTAGCTACACGCAACTGCAGATAGGCTGCTTTTGGCTGAAACGCCAGTGCACATGGTCCGGTCGCGAGCTTAAGAAAGCCAGAGCCCAGGCTCTACTCGGCTCAGACGGGAACATTGAAGCGGTTGGATTCAAGCTTTTAGCCAGACACGTGGCTACACTTTCTTCTTCTCTCTCTCCTCTCTCTCTCTCTCTCTCTGAATTCCCACCGCGGATGCCTAGGTAGCTGTTTGGAAATTCCCTCAGATTTCTAACTGTTCTACGAAGAATTTGGTAAAGTCCATTTATATCAGATAATTAAAGGAAACTATTTAAAAAGAGTTTTTTCACATTAAAAAAATATGGTTTTTATGTGTACATTGGAAGAAAATTGGGCTTTGTTTGAAATTTTAGGCAGTATGGTAATGGAAAAACTATATGAGAAGATTAATGTTGATCGAATTATGTACATTATTCTTCTTCTTATCCTTATTTTTCAATTTAAAAAGATAGTCAATTTAAATGCCAGGATAAAAATTTTAGAAAAAATTGTTAAACCTGTTAAAATGAATTATAGAGAAATTCAGATTCAGACAGAAGAAATTAACAGTGAAGTTGTTTCAGGATTGGATTATAAGGTTACAGAAAGAAAGCCTGTTTTCACACAATCACCCTTAATTTATCCAGTAACCATACAACAGCAACCTGGTCAAGTGACTACGTAAAATATTTGGACTCCAGTTGAAATGTTAGACTTACGAAGGTTTAAGGTAGCAATAGTATCTTATGGCATGCATTCTCCATATGTAAAGCAAATGTTAAACTCCTCGTCAACTTATAATAGGATTATACCACAGGACTGGCAGGAGCTGGCACAGGAGGTTCTAGAACCCGGACAGTAGCTCCAGTGGCAAATGTGGTTCAAAGAGGAAGTTAAAAACATAGCAAAACAATTTAGGGATATAGGTATACAAATCTTCTAGGATCAGCATGTTGGAGAAGGCCAATATGCTGCAGTAGAAACACAATGTTTATATCATATCCAAAATATTATTCTATGTCAAATGGCAGCCTTGAATGCATGGGACAGAGTTGAGAAACCAGGAAAGAAAACTGAGTCCTTTACAAAGGTTATACAGGGCCAAAAAGAATCTTTCTCAGATTTCTTACAAAGACTGACTTCAGCACTAAAGAGAATGGTCCCAAATTCAGAAGCTAGCATGATAATAATTGAATCTTTGGCTTTTGAGAATGCAAATGAAGCATGCAAGAGAATAATCAGACCATTAAAGGTGAGATCTGCACCCTTGGAAGATTGCCTTAGAGACACGGTTAATGTTGAGGCTCATGATCATGATAATATGTGGGTAGGAGAAGCAATTTCAAGAGGTTTGAGGAATGTCAGATGTTTTGGATGTGGAAAGCAAGGACATTTGAAGAGGGACTGTAAACAGGGCACTTCTAGAAACAATGTTTCTTCAAGGAACAATGGCAACAGAATGCCCCTTCCTTCTGGAGTATGTAGAAGGTGTGGTAAGAGAAGACACTGGACCAATGAATGTAGATCAACAAGGGACAGACAAGGTAATACTTTGCCTCAGTCTTCTGGAAACTCCCAGAGGGGCCTCAGGCAGACCCCTACAGTGAATCCAGTTCAGATCTTTCCTGCAATCATAGAGGACACCCCGACTCAGAGCAGTTAAATGACCAAATGCCTATTGGAATAAACCAGGCTACTCAGAGTAATGGAACAACTGAGACAGAGAGAACAGAAAATTCAGGAGAAACCATAAAGAAAATTTTTGGCAAACTTCTATAAATGAACAAAAACCAAAATTAACAATAAAAATAAATGGTGTTTTGTTGTCTGGTCTGGTAGACACAGGTGCTGATGTTACCATAATTGCACCAGAATTTTGGCATCCATCATGGCCTCTTCAGGAGGTAAATGTTCAACTGTTAGGAATTGGAACATTATCTCAAGTTAAACAGAGTGCAAGATGGCTCAAATGTATAGGCCCAGAAGGACAGAGGGGCAGATTAAAACCATATGTGGCTAACATAGCCATGAACCTGTGGGGTCGAGACTGTTACAACAATGGAATACTCAGATTAACATCCCTCCAACCTCAGAAATAAATCATAAACTAGCACATGTTTCTGAGAGAAATATTAGAAGGTACTATTCTAATGAGTGGTCACCAGCCATCCATATTATACAAGAACAGTGCACAAAAACTGATGATCTTCCAAAGACACCAACAGCTCTACCTTTAAAATGGTTAACAGACAAGCCTGTATGGCTTTTAACTACATAGAAACTCCAGGGTTTAGAAGAGCTGGTAGAAGAACAGTTAAATGCTCACCATATTGAAGAATCTACTAGCCCATGTAATTCTCCTGTATTTGTTATTAAAAAGAAATCTGGTAAATGGAGAATGGTAACAGACCTTAGAGCAATTAACAAAGTAATTCAGCCAATGAGCTCTCTACAATCTGGAATTCCTTTGCCTACTCTGTTACCTAAAGGATGGCCTCTCATAGTTATCAATTTAAAAGACAGTTTCCTTTCAATACCCTTACAAGAAAAAGACAGAGAAAGATTTGATGTCACGGTGCCTACTTACAATAATTCTCAACCGGTTAGAAGATTTCAATGGAGAGTCCTCCCACAGGGAATGTTGTATAGTCTAACCCTGTGCCAATATTTTGTACAACAGCCCTTGGAAGTGATATGTAAAAAATTTCCTAAATCTATAATTTATCATTATATGGATGATATTTTATGAGCTGACTCAAATGCAGATACTTTAGAAAGAATGTTTGAAGAAGTAAAGAAAATACTGCCTTGCTGGGGATTAAAAATTGCTCCTGAAAATATACAAAGAGGAGATTATATTAATTATTTAGGATATAAAATAGAGCTACGAAAAATTAGTCCTCAAAAGGTACAAATTAGGAGACATCGCCTACAGACTCTTAATGACTTTCAAAGATTATTTGGGGACATTTCTCATCTACAAACTATTGTTGGGGTAAAAAATGATGAACTGAATAATTTGTTCAAAACCGTAGAAGGTGACAAGGACATAAATAGTCCAAGATAATTATCACCTGAAGCTGAGAAAGAATTCTCCTTGGTAGAAATAAAAGTACATGAAGGACATGTAGATCATATTGATACAAAGCTGGATTGCATTTTGATTATTTTACTTTCTAGGCATTCTCCTACAGGAATATTAATGCAGAGAGAAATATTATATTGGAATGGATATTTTTTACCAAATAAGCCAATTAAAAACTTATGTGGAAAAAATCTCTGACTTAAATTTGAAAGGAAAATTGAGACTTCATCAATTAGTAGGAATAGACCCAACAGAAATTGTTGTACCTTAAACTAAAGAGAACATTGAAAAATTATGGACAGAAGTGAACCTTGGCAAAGAGCTTGCAGTAATTTTTTGGGAGAAATTAACAGCAAATATCCTAAAAGCAATAGAATTGATCTTATAAAGAGAGCTGATTGGATCTTGCCTCGAATTGTACATGAAAAACCCATATCTGGAGTTCAGACATTTATACAGATGCCAACAAACAAGGAAAGGCAGGTTACAAATCAGAAAATTTAAGTAAAGTGGTTCAAAGTCCTTATAATTCAGTTCAAAAATCGGAATTGTATGCTATTCTGTTGGTATTAATGGATTTTTCAGAACCTCTCAATATAGTTACTGGACTCTTAGTATGCTGAAAGAGTGGTATTACATATTGAGACTGCAGAATTTATCCCTGATGCTTCAGAATTAACTTCACTATTTATTCAATTACAAGATACAATCAGGGAAAGGAGTCATCCTTTATATATAACTCACATCCGATCCCATACTGGTCTGCCAGGCCCTCTAGCACAAGGTAATGATGAGATTGATAAATTATTGATAGGAAATGTGCTGGAGGCTCAGAATTTCATAAGAAACATCATGTCAATAGTAAAGGTTTAAAAAGGATTTTTCCATAACCTGGCAACAAGCCAAGGAAATTGTAAAGAAATGTCCTACTTGTTCCTTCTACAATCAGACACCATTACCAGCAGGATGTAACCCAAAGGGTACTCAGAGGAATGAAATCTGGCAGATGGATGTGTTTCACTTTGCAGAATTTGGAAAATTGAAATATGTACACCATATTGAGACTGCAGAATTTATCCCTGATGCTTCAGAATTAACTTCTCTATTTATTCAATTGCAAGATACAATCAGGGAAAGGAGTCATCCTTTATATATAACTCACATCCAATCCCATACTGGTCTGCCAGGCCCTCTAGCACAAGGTAATCATGAGACTGATAAATTATTGATAGGAAATGTGCTGGAGGCCTCGGAATTTCAGTTTTATTTATCTGATTTATTGGATTCAGTATGTACATCATGGATATTACATATTTATCTGATGACAATTGTTGTTTCATTATATCATTTCTTGTGCTCAATGTGTTTTTTAATATTAGATCTTTAGCTGATGAGTATTTTTGTTCTATTTATGTGATTTCTTGACTTCAATATGTGTATTTTAGATAATAGACTTTTATAAAATGATAATTTTTGTATTATTTATCTGATTTCTTGCATTCAATATGTACTTTGGATATTAGAACTTTATCAGATGATAATTTGTGTTTTATTTATCTTGTTCCTTGGGTTTAATATCTATTTTGGATACTAGACCTTTATCAGGTGAGAATTTTTGTTTTATTTAGTTTCGTGTGTCAATAAGTATATTTGTGGTATTTGACATTTATTACTTGAGAACTTTTGTTTTCTTTTTATGATTATGATTTCTTGTGATCACTATGTATATTGTTGATATTAGACATTTAGCAAATGAGAATTTTGTTTTATTTACCTAATTATTTTCACCATGTATATTTTTGATATTAGACTATTTTAAGGTGAAAATTTTTGTTTTATTTTTCTCATTTCATGTGTTCAATACCTATATTTTGTTGTATTAGAACATTATCTGGTAACAATTTTTGTCTGTTTTCTTGTGTTCAAAGTGTAATTTTAAATACTAGACCTTTACCAGAAAAGAATTTGCGTTAATTTTTTTTATTTTTTGTGTTCAATATGTAAAGTTTTTGGTCTATTTTCATATGAGAATTTTTGTTTTATTAATCTGATTTGTTGTTCATTCTGTATATTATGGGTAATAGACCTTTATCAGTTCAGTTTTTTATTTAGTTATTTGATTTCTTGATTTCAATGTATATTTTAGATACTAGATATTTGACATTTATCACATGAAGAATTTTGTTCTCCTCTTCTAATTTCTTGGGTCCAATATGTACATTTTGGTTATTAGAGCTTTATCAGGTGATAATTTTTATCTTCTTTAGTTTCTTGTGTTCCATAATTATATTTTTGATATGTGACTCTTATTACATGATGATTTTGATTTCTTCTTCTGACTTCTTGTGTTAAATATGCATATTTTGGATATTAGAACAATAGACAAACAGGCTGAGAAGGAAATCAGAGAAACATCAGCCTTTACAATAGCCACAAATTACATAAAATACCTTGGGGTTATTCTAACGAAACAAGTAAAGGACCTATATGACAAGACCTTTAAGTCCCTGAAAAAAGAAATTGAAGAAAATGACAGAAAATGGAAAAGTCTCCCATGCTCATGGATAGGCAGGACTAACATAGTCAAAATGGTTATCTTACCAAAAGCAGTGTACAGATTCAACGCAATCCCCATCAAATTACCAACCAAGTGTTCACAGACCTGGAAAAAATAATACTCAACTTCATATGGAAAAACAAAAAATCCAGGATAGCCAAAAGAAAACAACCTTTGGAGGCATCACTATCCCCGACCTCAAGCTCTACTATAGAGCTACCATAAAACAGCTTGGTACTGGCATAAAATCTGACATGTGGACAAATGGAATTGAATTGAAAAACCTGACATTAATCCACACAACTATGAATACATAATTTTTGACAAAGAAGCCAAAACTGTACAATGGAAAAAAGAAAGCATCTTCAACAAATGATGTTGGCATAACTAGATGTCAATGTATAGAAGGCTGCAAATAGATCCATACCTGTCACCATGTACAAAAACTTAAGTCCAAGTGGATCAAAGACCTCAACATAAATCCAGTTACTCTGAACCTGATAGAAGAGAAAGTAGGAAGCAGTCTGGAATGCATTTGCATAGGAGATCACTTCTTAATATAACACGAGTAGCACAGACACTGAGAGCAACAATCAATCAATGGGACAACTTGAATCTGAAAAGTACCGTGAGGTGGGTGGCTTTTGTAGAGCAAAGGACACAATCAAACAAGACAAAGAGACAACATATAGAATAGGAAAGGCTCTTCACCAACCCAACATCTGACAGAGGGCTGATATCCAGAATATACAAAGAACTCCAGAAAATTAGACATCAAAATGCCCACAATACAATTAAGAAATGGGCTATAAATAAACAGAGAATTCTCAACTAGGTAGTTCAAATGGCTGAAAGACATTTAAGGATTTGCTCAACATCCTTAATTATCCTGGAAAGGCAAATCAAAATGGACTCTGAGATACCACCTTACACCTCTCAGAATGGCTAAGATCAAAAAACACAGAAGACAGCTTATGCTGAAGAGGATGTGGAGGAAGGGGAACTCTCCTCTACTGCAGGTAGGAATGCAAGCTTGTACAGCCACTTTGGAAATAAATATGGCCACTTCCTTAGAAAATTGGGGACTCCATCTCCCCCAAGACCCAGCTGTAGCACTCTTGGGCATATACCCAAGGAATGCTCAATCATACCACAAGGGCATTTGCTCAGATATGTTCATATTAGCATTGTTTGTAATAGCCAGAAACTGGAAAACAACCTAGATGCCCTTCAACTGAAGAATGGATTAAAGAAAATATGGTACATATACACAATGGAGTACTACTCAGCAGTGAAAAACAATGACATCATGAGGTTTGCAGGCAAATGGATGGATCTAGAGAAAATCATTCTGAGTAACCCAGACTCAGAAGGACAAACATGCTATGTACTCACTCATAGGAGGATACTAGATATAAAACAAAGGTGACTAGACTGCTACACAACTCCAGGGATGCTACCTAGTAATTGGGACCCTAAGAAAAACACATGGATTGCTCAATGACAGAGAAATGGATGAGATCTGCATGAACAACCTGGATGACAATGGGAGTAATGCAGGGCAAGTTTTGAGGGAAAGAAAGCTTAGGAGAGCAGGAGATCCCAGCTGGATCAAGAACAGAAAGGGAGAACAAGGAACAACAGGCCATGATAAATGATGACCACATGAGAACAGGAATAGGCAGAGTGCTGGAGAGGTCCCCAGAAATCCACAATGATACATCCTCTTTATACTGCTGGCAATGGTCAAGTCAAAGCCCAAACCTACCTAATCTGGTGATCAGATGGCCAAACACACTAAAAGTCTTGCTGGAACTCTCATCCAATAACTGATGGAAGTGTATGCAGAGATCCTCAGCCAGGCCCCAGGTGGAGCTCCAGGTGTCCAATTGTTGAGAAAGAGAGGGACTGTAAAGAGCATGAATTGTTGAGACCAAGATTGGAGAGGCACAGCGACAAATAGCCAATGAATGAAGCACATGAAGTATGAACCAAAGGGCTGTGGAGCCCCATCTGGATCAGGCCCTCTGGATAAGTGAGACAATTGAATAGCTTCAACTGTTAGGAGCATCCAGGCTGTGGACCTGGACCTGTCCTTAGGGCATGAGCTGGCTGTTTGGAAGCTTGGCTTACACAGGGACGCTTTGCTCAGCCTGGAAGGAGGGGACTGGAGCTGCCTGTATGAATCCACCAGGTTGAAAGGAATCCCAGGGGAATCTTGGCCCTGGATGAGATAG
>NW_023413783.1:0-543 GCF_903995425.1 Onychomys torridus | reverse complement strand
ATGGCATTTAAATAACTTAGAATTCTATTGATGTGAGACATGATTGTTCCTGGCAGCACTGATTTGATCCCTAAAGATGTTGGGCCTCTAAGACGTTTCTGTTTGGAAGTTTTTCTTCTTCTTGCACAAAATGGCCTACAAGGCAAAGAGCTGCCCTTGCCTCAACTGCTGACAGTATGAATGCTGTCCTTTCTGGACAAGCAGACACAGGGAAAGTGACTACTGTACTCTGCCACGACAGGGTAAAAAAAATCTTTCAAAAATTCCTGCTTCTGAAAATGGTCTGTCAGATACTCTAGGCCTGTAGCCAGTTTGGATGCATCACCAAATGCTGAGAAACTTTAGGTGACTGTCATGGCTGCCAGCTGTGTCTCTGTCTTACTCTCCCAAGTCGTTCTCAAAAGTTGTTTGCATCCATTTCCCATTTTCTCAAGTCACAGTCCAGTTACAATCTTCTCATATCTAGCTAGAACACATTAAGCATTAGATTCAGATTCTTTCAGGATAGTGCACCTTTTGGATGATCTCTGAAATGTGCCATTT
>NW_023413782.1:0-6729 GCF_903995425.1 Onychomys torridus | reverse complement strand
ATGTGCGCAGTGTGGTCATGCAATCAGCGTATGCGTGGTGTAGGTCTGTAAGCCCACCTGAGCATGTGCAGGGGAATCCTTAAAAGCTGACACAGATTCCTCCCCTCTCTCTCTGCTCTCTCCTCCTCCAGTTCTCTCTCCCGCAGGAGTCTGCCCCAACCCTGGTCACACTCTTTTGTCTCCTCCCTCCTAATAACGCTGTGATACTGCATTTTGTCATGCCTCTGACCTTTCTCGCCACTTATTTTTAAAACCAACAGGCCAATCAGGGGTAAGCATACGGCCTGATGTACTTCCTGCCTATATACTTCCTGCCCACACTTGATCAAGCACATCAGATGTAATTGGTTCAAACAAACTTGTTTAGGGGAGTGAAAATGTGTGGCTTGTTATCTCCCCAAAACAATAGCATTTCAGGAAGTATTTGTCCTTGGGCAAGGAGCTTACAGGGTTTTTTTTTGTTTGTTTGTTTTATGGATCTCTTAGGCACAATAATGAAAATTTAAAATGTAACTTTGACTCTCACATCTATATATGTAATAGGTTGTGAGGCACATACTGTATATAACAGTGGTTCTCAACCTTCCCAATGCTGAAATCCTTTAATACAGTTTCTCATGTTATGGTGACCCCCAACCATAATATTTTGTTGCTACTTCATAGCTGTAATTTTGCTACTGTTATGAATTGTAATGTAAATATTTGATATGTAGGATATCTGATATTTGACCCTTGTGAAAGGTCATTCCACCCCCCAAAGAGGCTGCAACTACCAGGTTGAGAACTGCTGGTATACAGGAATTGGTACTACCTGCAGCTTTAGGCACTCACTGGGGAGATTGGGACTGCAGTACCTACAAATAGGAGGGACTAATGGTATGGAGTATCTGCCATGGAGTTAAAGCAAGTCTCCCCACTGGTGACTCTGTCATCCTCTGCCCACAGTCAGCTACCTATGGGTCTGTAAAGCCCATTAACTGAGCATCCATTAGAATGGGGAACAAAGGTTTTAAGAGGAATAACTCCAAGTCAGTAAATCTTTTCACCCAAAAGAGGGAAGTTCTGGTCTCTAGAACACACAGTGATTTGTGCAAAGGTGCTTACTAGTCCACAAGGTGAGTCTGACATCCTTGTTCTGTGACAGCTAAAGCTGTGTTTTAAGTTTAAATTACTGTACTTAAGAGATCTATAAAACTAAATGCCTCTAACCTGTAAGCCCCACTTGCCCAAGGATGGATAACTTCCTGGAAAGCTGGAGGCTGTTGTTTATGTAAGATAATAAGCCAAGTGTTTTCACTTCTGTAAACAAGCTTGGTTGCCCCAAACAAGCTTGATCACACGTAGGTGGGAGGCGTCAGGATGTATGCTTGCCCCTGATTGGACAAAGGCAGGAAATTTGTGCCTTATGGGTTTTGTCTTTGTAAGCTCCCGTCTGATGTAGTTCAGCAACACTCTCTGGGAATTACTGAGTATGGACCTGGCCAGTGTCCATCTTCCTGGCCAGTACTTAAAAAAGCTTGCTTCAAATTTGGCTCAAAAATTGTGGTAGTGGTCTTATTCTCAGTGTGTGGGGGGATTACCAGTTCCTGTGGTGTGAGAAGGAGCCATCCACAAACTGGCAGCCCCAGAGCACAGCTTCTCAACCTGGAGGATGTGTGACCCTGGGGGACAGGTACTCTCAGAGCACAGAATCTACAGAGCAAGAGGCAGACATATCATGGATTTTTTTTTTTTTAGACAAAACACATCACTTGGGAGAACTTGCTAGTCTGCCATATTCTATTTTCCACTGCGCCTCCAGTTCAGCAGACATTGTGTGCTCTGCCCAGGAGAGCCCCAGGGGACAAGCTGATAAAAAGATTCCCCCTTGTTCTAGGGTAGGGAAAAGAGCACTGGATCAGTCGTACTGAGGGTAGCCTGCTGAAGTCAGTGCCCGCCCAATCCCTACTTACAGCTTTGCCCCTGAAGACTGTCTGAGATTCTGAACTAACCATGGCTCCCTTAGATCATCCCAGAAACCAACTGCTCCCTTCTTTCACTCAGAGTCAATCTTTAAAATCATTTTATTTATTTATTTATTCATTTATTTATTTGTAGAGGTGGGTTTTAGCATTCAGACCTGTCCCTTGGGGACCCACCCAGCATCCTGACAAATCCTAACAACATCATCTTAAAGTCCTCTTTAAGAAAAAACCCTCCCCCTTCTCCCTCCCCCTCCCCCTCCCTCTCCCTCCCTCTCTCCCTCTCCCCCCCCCTCCAGGTTGTGGGCACCTCTCTCTCTTCCTTTCCTCCTCCTTCTTCTCTTTCTCTTCCCCTTCTCTCCTCAGCCTCTGCCCATGTTTGCTTTCTTTCCCCCTTCCTTCCCCACTTAATAAACCTTTCCACGTGGGTGCCACCTGCATGGTGTGAGTGACTTTCCACTGTGCCCCTTGGCTCTGCCCACCAAGGCCCCTGTGGTGTCCTTTTTAAATTACAACATTTGAAAGAGGGAGAGAAGGGGAGGAGGGGTTTTCTCTTAAAGACATCTTAAGACAACTTCGAAAGACGATGTTGTCAGGACGCTGGGTGGATCTCAGAGGGGCGGGTCTGAATGCTAACAGTGGGTACCACAGTGGTGTGTGTGTGTGTGTGTGTGTGTGTGTGTGTGTGTGTGTGTGTGTGTGTAGGTCACACTACAGCTTGTGGGAGTCAGTTCTCTCCTTCCACCAGATGGACTTCAGGATAGAACTCAGATCGATAGGCTAAGTGGCAAGCCCCTTTAGCTGATGGTTCACCTCTCTGGCCCTGCCGACATTTTGATACAATGCTTTTCATATGTCAACGTTCAGTTCTCTTAATTGCAGAGCCTCCAATGGCTTTAAAGTCTTTGGTATTCTAGTGCTCCCCCATGAACCCCACTTCTTCCACTACCATCCCAGTACCCTGATCCTCCTCCCCTTCTGCTCCACGCAAACTGTGGCTCACTTCTAGACCTCACTCAGTCCCTTCCTGGCGAAGTCTCAGCGAAGCAAGGTCATCACAGGAAACAGAGGCTGCCTGTCAGTGCAAGCCGATGCTATTTTGTCCTTGCTTTTCTAGTTGTCTGAGAAAGATTCTTCAAGAAGGTCTTTTGAAACTAAATCTCAGCAGATTTTATTTCCAAGTAGAATTAAAACAGGAAGTGAGAGTGGAAAATGTGCCCCACTGTGACGGAAGTTACATTGCAAAACCAAAGTGTCTTCCTTCCTAAGGACACACAATTCTTCCCAGGAACAGAGGGACGTTTCCTTCGGAGACTCTGCAGAAGCACTCTCAAGTGGTTCGGAGGCAGAGACAAATGTTCTGTGGCTTTGATAGCCAAAGAAAGCCCCTGCAGAGGCAGTCAGAGTAGGGAGAAAGGCCTTGCGGGGAGCCAGGCAAAGGGCCAGTGGGAGCCTAGCCGGGACACAAGTGTTTCCTTCATTTAAGAAAAAAAAAAACAGCTTTGTAGAGGAAGTCCTGGGTCCCCAAGTAGGTTCTAACTTCATTAAAAATGCTGAGCTAAGCTGTGCCGACCAGTCGAGTGCTCTTCCAGAAGGGCTGAGAAAACAGGTGGCTGTCTGGCACCGGGACAGAAGGGTAAACAAAGGCTGCATTTGTCTTACAGATAATAAACCAAAGGGGACTCACTTTTACCCGCTTTATCCACTAAAACCAAGTGGTGTCTTCGAATTCCCCAAAGCTCCTGTTATTGTTGGTCTTATTTCTTTTGTTGTTGCTTGCTTGGTTCTTCACACAACTGTCAATTAACCAGTGAACAAAACCAGGAACCAACCAGCCCTCTGAGGGCACAGGAAACACGCGTTCTCATTGTGCAGTTCATTCATTTGTCCATTGTTTCTTACCGAGCAGTCATATGTGAGGTAGGAGATTGATTTCTTTATTTGTTGTTACTGTTTTGAGATGGTTTCTCTGTGTAGCCCTGTCCTGTAGACCAGGCTGGTCTAGAATTTAAATCTACCTGCCTCTGCCTCGAAAGTGCTGGATTAAAGGCGTGCGCCACAGCGTTTTAAAAAATGACTTGAACTTACAGAGAAACCCTGTCTCCGAAAACAAAAC
Source organism: Onychomys torridus (assembly GCF_903995425.1). Taxonomy (NCBI): domain Eukaryota; kingdom Metazoa; phylum Chordata; class Mammalia; order Rodentia; family Cricetidae; genus Onychomys; species Onychomys torridus. Next base: position 2,652 of record NW_023413782.1, on the reverse strand, counting down.
AAAACAAACACACAAAAAAAAGGGCGGTGGTGGTGGCGCACGCCTTTAGTCCCAGCACTCGGGAGGCAGAGGCAGACGGATCTTTGTAAGTTTGAGGCCAGCCTGGTCTACCAAGTGAGTTCCAGGAAATGCGCAAAGCTACACAGAGAAGCCCTGCCTCGAAAAGAAAACAAAAAACAAACAAACAAACGAGATGGGGACCAGTTAAGATGGGGACGAGTGCTGGCCTGCCTCTTTCCATGGCTGCTGTTCTCCGGATCCTGTCTCATCAATGCCAGAGGAGCATTGATGATGCCCCCGCCCCCCCCCAGGGTACTGCAGGGACATAGTGGGAGGTCATAGTGGGCGGTCCTGCAGAGAGCACACCGACCCCATCCCGGTCACGTGGTCCTTCACACTGTTGCTATGCAACAGATGCGAAACAATGAGGCCAATCAATTACCGACTGAAAGCTTCAAAACAGTGGGCTAAAATAAAATCTTAATCTTTAATTTAATTACCACAGGTGTTTTAATATAGTGATGGAAAATTGTGACTAACAGTAGCCATGGGGTGAGGAATTTGCATTTCTTAAAAGTTCCCACCCAGGCTGTGGTGGCTCATACATTTATCCCAGCACTCAGGAGGCAGAGGCAGGTGGATCTCTGTGAGTTCAAGGCCAGCCTGGTCTACAAAGCAAGTTCCAGGACAGCCAGAGTTGTTCCCAGAGAAACCCTATGTGTATGTGTGGTGTGGGGTGGAGGAGGGGTCCTAGTAAATTAGGCTTAGCGTGTATGCCTGCCATCCCAACTCTGGGGAAGTGGAAAGAGGGATATCAGAAGTTCAAGGTCATCTTCGAGGACTTAGATTTGAGAGAGGCCAGCCTGTCTCAAAACGAAACAATCCAGGTAATAAAAATGTACCAGCTCTGTCTTCACACTTTAAGAACTACTGTATTAATATATCCACTGCCAAATCCCTAGAATGCATAAAACTTAGAAAATACTCAATAAATATTCATTACATTGAATGAAAGCAGATTTGAGAAAATCCTGTAGTCTGAGATAACAGATCAGCTTGTGCAAATATTTACACTTCTCCCAGCAGAGACAGAAACACAGGATTGCAGGGACAGCTTCATAGAGCAGGGCCTCTGATTTACACATTAAATACGGAACATGCTCATGTCTGCAGCCGGCATGGCTGGGTGATGGGGATTGAGAAGAACATGGGAACTGGGGGGAGCTCGCGATTAGAGCGTGTGCCGAGATTGCAGGAGGCTCTGATTAACACCACACGGCCGGGGTGGAAGAAGGGGATGAAGAGGACTGTGTCATCTTCAGCACCTTCCTGCTGCCTCTTCCTTTCTCTTCCACCCTCTCTCCCAGCTTCTCCTCCTCCACCTTGATGTACATACAAATACTCGGAGTTCTTTGAAAAAGAGAACCTATATTGTTGCAAATGAAATCTCTCTCAGGATACAAGGGGTACAGGATGCTGGAGAGATTGCTCAGCAGTTAAGGGTGTTAGTTCTCACCAGCCTGCCTCTGCTGCCAGGGCGTCACCTGTCACCAGGTGCCTTTCCACCTGACATCCTCACCCCTTAAAAGTGTGGTCAGTCACAGTCCCCTCTCTGGCTTCTCCTGTTCTTGTCCCTTTCTCTCCTGTCCTCTCTGCCTGCCTCTCTCACATCCCCACTCTGAGAAGGCCTTTCCCTCTTTTGCTCTCCCCCTCTCTCAATAAATCTCTTATACTAACTCTGTTGCAAGTGGCATGTCCTCTTACGGGCATACCTTGGCAGGGCCTGCCGAAGGTACCCATTTTGCCACTGTTTATCCTTTTAAAGAGCACTAGCTGTTCTCAACGAGGACCAGGATTTCGTTGCCAGCACCTACAGACAGGTCACAAGCTTCTGTAACTAGTTCCCAGGAGTCATACAACCTGTTCAGGTCTCTGAAGACCCTGCGTGTACACAGAGCACGTTTATACATCCAGCAAAACACCCATATGCATAAAAAGTAAAACAATAAAAAATAAGTGGCAGAACTACAGAGCATCTTTTAAAAGCAGCTGCCATTTATTGCACACTTGTTGCACGCCAGGTATGGGTAATTGTCCAAAAGATACTTTTTAGAGTGGACATAACAACCCACAGATACAACATTCTTTCTTTTAAAGTGCACAGTTCAAATTGTACAACATTTCCACCACCTTCCAGAGAGATGCCATGTCCACCAGCAATCACCCGATAAAGGTTTGGTAAAGCTAACTTTCTAGGTAACAACATGGCAATTTTAACCTCTTTCCTTTGGATAAGAATGATTTCTAGGCAGAATTGCTCTTTGGATGGTGTCCTGAGTAGTTTTGTCAGCTTGACTCAAGTTAGCTTTTGTAAGCATGATACAACTTTGGGAAATTTGACCCTCAACTGAGAAGATGCCTCCGTCCAATTGCGGATCTTCAGTTCTACAGCGGGTAACAATTGCTGCCCAATGTGCTTGTTGTATCAGTTCATGTTCTCAATACTGTTCTGTTCCCACAGTTCCATGTCGTTTCCAGTGTCCGTAACTCTTTCTCAGCGAAAATTAAGAGTTGCCTCGCTCTGGTTTTAATTTGCCTTTTTCTGCTTATTGGTGGGGTTGGGTGATTGGCAGGAATTTATTGTGATTCCAA
>NW_023413781.1:0-16945 GCF_903995425.1 Onychomys torridus | reverse complement strand
CATGAATTCCTTTCTCTTTGTCAACCAGAACTACATTTCCCACAGTGCCTTGTTCATGTAATGTAGTTCCAATGAGATGCAGAAAGGATCTGTGATCAATGAAGTTCTGATGACATAGATAATGGCACTGTGGGAAATGTAGTTCTGATGACAAAGACAAAGGCACTGTGGGAAATGAAGTTCGGATGAAATAGAGAAAGAAACAGGGGAAATGTAGTTCTGATTAAACTGAGAAAGTCAAAGTGAAAAATAAAGTTCTGACGATATAGAGGCAGGAACTGTGGGAAATTTATTTCTGATAACACTGAGAAAGGCACCATGGGAAATGAAATTCCGATGATGTAGACAAAGGAATTGTGGATAATGTAGTACTGATGATGTAAATAAAGGAACTGTGGGAAATGAGGTTCAGATGACTTAGAGACAGGCGCTGTGGGAAATGAAGTTATGATGATTCAGAGAAAGTAACTATAGGTAATTAGTTCTGATGAGATGTGGAAAGGCACTGTGGGAAATGTAGTTCTTATGGCACAGAGAAAGAAATTATGAGAAATGAAGTTCTCTATGCCATAGAGAGAGAAGCTGTGGGCAAAGTAGTTCTGATGATGTAAATAAAGGAACTGTGGGAAATGTAGTTCTTATGATACAGAGAAAGGCACTGTGGGAAAAGTCGATCTGATAAAGCAGACAAATGCACTGTGGGAAATGTAGTACCGGTGATGTACACATAGGAACTTTGAGAAATGCAGTTCAGATGATACCAAGAAAGGCATTGTGGGACATGTCCATATGAGGAAACAGAGAAAGGTATTGTGTGGGAAGTGTAGTTCTAATGTCCCAGAGAAAGACACTGTGAGAAATGTACTTCTGATGTTGTAGAGAAAGGAACTGTGGGAAATGTAGTTCTGATGTCACAGTTTTAGCAACTGTTACAAATGTTATTTCTGATGATGTAGAGAAAGTAAGTGTGGGAAACGTAGTTCTGATGATGTAAATGAAGGAACTTTGAGAAATGTAGTTCTGATGAGGTTGAAAAAGGCATTGGGGGAAATGTAATTCTTTGATTTAGAGCAAGGAACTGTGGGCAATTAGTTCTGATGACACCAAGAAAGGCACTGTGGAAATGTAGTTATGATGAAATAGAGAATGGCACTGTTGGAAATATGATTGTGAAGACATGGATAAAGACACTGTGGGCAATGTAGTTCTGGTGACATAGAGAAGGGCTCAGAGGTAAATGTAGGTCTGAGATGGTAGAGAAAGGACCTGTGGGAAAGGTAGTTCTGGTGACACATAGAAAGGCCCTGTGGTAAATGTAGTTCTTATGCCCGAGAAAGGCTCAGTGGGAAATATACTTCGGATAAGCTAGACAAAAGAAGTCTCAGAAATGTAGTTCTGATGTCATAGAGAAAGGAAGTGTTGGAAATGAAGTTCTGATGACACAGAGAAAGGCACTGTGGGAAATGTAGTTCTGATGACACAGAGCAAGGCACTGTGGGAAATGTAGTTCTGACGTCACAGTCTCTGGTTCATTAAAACCAGGTCGTACAGGGTCTTTCTCTACATCATCAGAGCGTATTTTTCACAGTGACTTTCACTGGGACAACAGAACTACATTTCCCACAGTTCCTTTTCTATGTCTTCAGAAATAAATTACCCACAGTGCCTTTCTATGTGACGTGAGAACTTCACTTCCCACAGTTCCTTTCTCTACGTCATCAGAACTACATTTCCTAAAGTGTCTATATCTGTGTCATCAGAAAATCATTTCCCGCAGTTCCTTTCTCTTTGTCATTAAAACTACATTACCCACAGTGCCTTTCTCTCCATCATCAGAACTACATTTTCCACAGTGCCTTTCTCTATGTCCTCAGAACTACATTTCCCACAGTGCCTTTCTCTCTGACATCACAACTTCCTTACCCAAAGGTCTTTTCTGTGTGTCATCAGAACTACATTCCCCACTGTGCCTTTCTCAGAACTACATTTCCCACACATCATTTCTCTATGTCCTCAGAACTACATTTCCCGCAATGCTGTTCTCCAGGGCACCAGAACTACATTTCCCACCATGCTTTTCTTGGTGTTGGCTGAACTCCATTTCCCCCAGTGGCCTTTCTCTCTGTCATCAGAACTTCATCTCACAGTGCCTGTGTCTACATCTTCAGAACTCCATGTACCAAGGTTCCTTTCTCCATGGCGGCAGAACTACATTTCCCACAGTGCCTTTCTCCATGATCAGAACTACATTTCCCTCAGTTCCTTTATTTACATCAAGAGAACTACATTTCCCACAGTGCCTTTCTCTACATCGTGAAAACTTCATTTCCCACCTTGCTTTTATTCGTGTCCGGTTTCTCACAGTCGCTTATCCAGGCCTTCCCACCATGTCCCATAATGCCTTTCTCTGTTTCATCGCAAGACGTTTCCCACAGTGCCTTTCTCATCTCATCAGAACTACATTTCCCACAGTTCCTTCATTTACATCAAGAGAACTACACTTCCCACAGTTCCTTTCTCTGTGTCATCAGACTCCATTTCTCATAGTTTCTTTCTCTGCGGCATAGGAACTACATTTCCCACAGTGCCTTTCTGTGTGTCCTCAGAACTACATTTCCCACAGTTCCTTCATTTACATCAAGAGAACTACACTTCCCACAGTTCCTTTATCTGTGTCATCAGAACTTCATTTCTCATAGTTTCTTTCTCTGCGGCATAGGAACTACATTACCCACAGTGCCTTTCTGTGTGTCCTCAGAACTACATTCCCCACAGTTCCTTCATTGACATCAAGAGAACTTCATTACCCATAATTCCATTATCATCTCACCAGAACTACATTTCCCATAATGCCTTTCTCATCTCACAGTGCCTTTCTCATGTCACCAGAACTACATTTCCCACAGTTCCTTTCTGTGTGGCATAGGAACTACATTTCCCACAGTGCCTTTCTCCTCTCACCAGAACTACATTTCCCACAGTGCCTTTCTCTACATCATCAAACCCACCTTTCCCACAGTGGCTGTCTCTGTGTCCTCAGATCATCATTTCCCACACTTCCTGTGTCTGGACTCCAGGGAGGGGCGGGACTTCCTGTGTGGGGACTGTGTCCATCAGACTCCAGGGAGGGGCGGGACTTCCTGTGTGGGGACCGTGTGTCCATCAGAGACTGCAGGGAGGGTGGGACTTCCTGTGTGGGGACCGTGTGTCCGTCAGAGACTCCAGGGAGGTGCGGGACTTCCTGTGTGGGGACCCTGTGTCCATCAGAGACTCCAGGGAGGGCGGGACTTCCTGTGTGGGAACCGCAGACAAGTGTGTCCCTCAGAGACTCCAGGGAGGGTCGGGACTTCCTGTGTGGGAACCGTGTGTCCATCAGAGACTCCAGGGAGGGGCGGGACTTCCTGTGTGGGAACCGTGTGTCCATCAGAGACTCCAGGGAGGGCGGGACTTCCTGTGTGGGGACCGTGTGTCCATCAGAGACTCCAGGGAGGGGCGGGACTTCCTGTGTGGGGACCGTGTGTCCATCAGAGACTCCAGGGAGGGGCGGGACTTCCTGTGTGGGGACCGTGTGTCCATCAGAGACTCCAGGGAGGGCGGGACTTCCTGTGTGGGAACCGCGTGTCCATCAGAGACTCCAGGGAGGGCGGGACTTCCTGTGTGGGAACCGTGTGTCCATCAGAGACTCCAGGGAGGGTGGGACTTCCTGTGTTGGAACCGTGTGTCCATCAGAGACTCCAGGAAGGGCGGGACTTCCTGTGTGGGGACCGCGTGACCATCAGAGATTCCAGGGAGGGCGGGACTTCCTGTGTGGGGACCATGTGTCCATCAGAGACTACAGGGAGGGGCGGGACTTCCGTTTTGGGGCATGAGTGACACCCCGCCGGGCCGGTCCCACCCCCCGACCCCCCAGGCGCCGGGCTCGAACCCTGGCCCTCGAGAAACCCGATTTTCGAAATTATTTTTTTTTTTTGAAATTTTTTTTTGTTTTGAAATGTTTATTTCCGCCCCGCCCCCACCCCTCGCCGCCATGTGCAAATTTTTGCCCCTCCCCCCCGCCCCGCCCCCCCCGGATCATATACATTGTATCGCTTCGTTCATGACAATTAATTAATTTTCGTTTTTGTGCAAAATTTCTTCTTTTAAATTTCAATTTCCGGTTTTTTCCTGTTTCCGGTTTTGCCGCCATGTTGTTTTTCCGCGTCCTCCGCCACCGCCGCCAGAGTCTCCAGTCCGGCTGCCACACCCAGGGCCGGGCGCGAACACAAAAGGGCCGCCACCCGCGGAAATAAAGACACCGGAGGAAATTTCCCGCCTGGCTTCCGGGAAATTTCCGCCCCAGTTCCGCTGACGCCGCTCGCTCGCGCCCGCGGCCCCGAAACCGGAAACGAGGAAATAAATAAAGATAAATACAGCCCGCGGCCGCCGCCCCGACTGGAGAGTCCAGAGAACGCCCGAAGTTCCAAAATTAAAAAAAAAAAAAGGAAATTTCCCGGTCTCGCCGCCGCCGCCCCCCCCCCCCCCCCGGGGCCGCCGGGAAAAAGTCAAAATTCAGAGTTCGAACCGTTTCCGGCGGAAATTCCCGCCAAGGCCCCGAGTTTCCGCCCCGGGAATCCAAAATTTCAAATTTTGAAATTTTTTTTTTAAATTAAAAAATTTGAAATTGAAAATTATTTCCCGCCCCCCCCACCCCGAAGGAAATTTCCGGTCGTGTTTCCGGGCGCCCAGGCCGCCGCCGCCTCTGCCGCCTCCTCCTCGGGCCCTGTGCAGTTCCTGGGCGGAAACGGCGGCCATTTTGTAGTGTTTCCGGGCGGGAACGGCGGCCATTTTGCCGTTTCCGGGTGGGAGCGGCGGCCATGTTGTATGGTTTCCCCGGAAACGGTATTGGCGGCGCCTGGAGCGACCCCGGCGGCCATTTTCCACTATTTCCGGGCAGAATCGGCCGCCATTTTGCAGTTTCCGGGTGGGAGCGGCGGCCATGTTGCCCTGTTCCCCTGTCCACGGCTCCTGGCGGCCATTTTCCACTGTTTCCGGGTGCGAGCGGCCATTTTCTACTATTTCTGGGTGGGAACAGCCGCCATGTTGCCCGCTTCACCCAGTCCACGGCTCCCGGTGGCCATTTTTCTCTGTCTCCGGGCGGAAGTAGCCGCCATGTTGCAGTTTCCGGCCGGGAACGGCGGCCATGTTGATCAATTTCCCCGTGGACAGCTCCAGGCCGCCATTTTGTAATGTTTCCGGGCGGGAACGGCGGCCATTTTGCAGTTTCTGGGAGCAAGCGGCCACCATGTTGCCCTGCTTCCCTGTCCACAGGCTCTGGCGGCCATTTTCAATCATTTCCGGGCGGGAGCGGCCGCAATTTTGCCGAATCCTTGGTCCCCGGCGGCCATTTTGCCCCGTTTCTGGCGGAAGCGGCCGCCATGTTGCCCCGTCCACGGCCCCCGGCTATACCCGGGTGGTGGAGTTCCCGTGGGGCAGGTTTGCCCCGCCCTGACCCGCCGCCGAGGCCCCGCCCCCGGCCCTGGCACCGGCCCCGGCCCCGCCCACCCCGAACGTGCGGAAGCCATGCAGCCCCGGACCCGCCCCCGGACCCGCCCCCGCCGCCGAGGCCCCGCCCCCGGGCCCCGGCCCCGCCCCCACGGTGATGGTGCTGGGCGCCAGGAGCCGGGGTGGTGCGTCACCGGGCGGGCGCCGCAGCGTCAGCGCGTAGTCGGGCGGACCGGCCGGGCGGGCGTCGTCGCCCTGGTGACGCGCCGGAAGCGCGGGCGCCGGAAGTGCGGGCGGAAGTGCAGGCGGAAGCGGCGCCATCTTGCCCCGCCCGCGCGCGTGGGGGGCGTGGCCGGCCCCGCCGTGACCCCCATGGCCGCCGTGACCCCCGCCTAGCCGCCGGTGCGTCTCGTGCCGCTGCTTGTCCTTCTTGTAGTACAGCGCCGCGAAGGCCAGGATGTTCAGGAACAGCAGCGACGCGCCCACCGCGATCGTCACGCTCAGCTCCGTCGAGTAGTCGCGCCGCGTCTCGATCAGCACCGCCGCGTCCTCCGGGGGCCCGGCGCGCCCGCTTCCGGTCCCGGGGCGCCCACTTCCGGTTCCGGCCCGGCCACTTCCGGTTCCGGTTTGTGCACTTCCGGTTCCGGCCCGGCGACTTCCGGTCCCGGGGCGGCGCGTCGCCGGCCAGAGCTTGGCCCCCGAGGCCCCCCGGCGCGTGGCGGGGCCCGCCGGGTAGGGCGTGGCGGCGGGGGCGGAGTCGGGCGGCGATGGCGGCGCGCGGGCGGTGGTGGTGGTGGAGACGTAGGGGAAGGAGGCGTCGTGCAGGCTGTGCAGGTGCGGCACGAGCTCGAGCCAGAAGGCCACCTTGGTGGCGCGGTAGTGGTCGCGCACGCGCGGGCGCAGGCCGATGTGCAGGTAGAGCTGCGCGCGCGGGTCGTACTTGCTCCAGGCCACCTCCTCGAAGCGGTTGGGCCGCGTGTGGATGAACTTGGTGTCCTGCGGCACCGGCTGGTTCGGGTCCCTGCGGGGCGGGGCGGGGGGGGGGGGGGTGACTGCGTGTCCCAGCGTGCACCGCGGCTGCGTGTCCGGACTACGTTTCCCAGCGTGCCTTGCTATGCAGGGAGACTACAGGCTGGACTACATTTCCCAGCATGCCTTGCCCTGGGGCGAGGGGACGCCCTGGACTCCGTTTCCGGACTACATTTCCCAGCGTGCCTTGCTCTGCAGGGAAAGAACGCCCTGGACTCCGTTTCCGGACTCCGTTTCCGGACTCCGTTTCCCAGCGTGCCTTGCCCTGGGGCGACAGGACTTCCTGGACTCCGTTTCCGGACTACATTTCCCAGCGTGCCTTGCCCTGGGGTGAGGGGACACGCTGGACTCCGTTTCCGGACTCCGTTTCCCAGCGTGCCTTTCCCCGCAGGGAGACTACAGCCTGGACTACATTTCCCAGCGTGCCTTTCCCTGGGGCGATAGGACTTCCTGGACTCCGTTTCCGGACTACATTTCCCAGCGTGCCTTGCTCTGCAGGGAGACTACAGGCTGGACTCCATTTCCCAGCGTGCCTTTCCCTGCAGGGAGACTACAGGCTGGACTACATTTCCCAGCGTGCCTTGCTCTGCAGGGAGACTACAGGCTGGACTCCGTTTCCCAGCGTGCCGTTCTCCGCAGCAGGACGACCTGGTCTTAGGGAGGAACCATGCAGCGGAAAGCATGCTGGGAGACGGAGTCCGTCACAGTGACGCCATGAGGGGACGCAACGCAGGCAGTCATCCCCGAGGCACGCTGGGAAATGTAGTTCCGGATGCACGGAGAGTGCAGGGAAGGGCACGCTGGGACACGGGGACTACAGACTACAGAGCGGGGCACGCTGGGACACGGGGACTACAGACTACAGAGCGGGGCACGCTGGGACACGGGGACTACAGACTACAGAGCGGGGCACGCTGGGACACGGGGACTACAGACTACAGAGCGGGGCACGCTGGGACACGGGGACTACAGACTACAGAGCGGGGCACGCTGGGACACGGGGACTACAGACTACAGAGCGGGGCACGCTGGGACACGGGGACTACAGACTACAGAGCGGGGCACGCTGGGACACGGGGACTACAGACTACAGAGCGGGGCACGCTGGGACACGGGGACTACAGACTACAGAGCGGGGCACGCTGGGACACGGGGACTACAGACTACAGAGCGGGGCACGCTGGGACACGGGGACTACAGACTACAGAGCGGGGCACGCTGGGACACGGGGACTACAGAGCGGGGCATGCTGGGACACGGGAACTACAGACTACAGAGCGGGGCACGCTGGGACACGGGGACTACAGACTACAGAGCGGGGCACGCTGGGACACGGGGACTACAGAGCGGGGCATGCTGGGACACGGGGACTACAGACTACAGAGCGGGGCACGCTGGGACACGGGGACTACAGACTACAGAGCGGGGCACGCTGGGACACGGGGACTACAGACTACAGAGAAACAGACTACAGAGAAAGGGACGCTGGGAAATGTAGTTCCAGATAGACAGTGCAGAGTGAGGCACGCTGGGAAATGTAGTTCCGGATTGATGGACAGAGCAAGGCATGCTGGGAAATGTAGTTCCGGATTGATGGACAGGGCAGGGAGAGGCACGCTGGGACACGGGGACTACAGACTACAGAGCGGGGCACGCTGGGACACGGGGACTACAGACTACAGAGCGGGGCACGCTGGGACACGGGGACTACAGACTACAGAGAAACAGACTACAGAGAAAGGGACGCTGGGAAATGTAGTTCCAGATAGACAGTGCAGAGTGAGGCACGCTGGGAAATGTAGTTCCGGATTGATGGACAGAGCAAGGCATGCTGGGAAATGTAGTTCCGGGTTGATGGACAGGGCAGGGAGAGGCACGCTGGGACACGGGGACTACAGACTACAGAGCGGGGCATGCTGGGACACGGGGACTACAGAGCGGGGCACGCTGGGACACGGGGACTACAGACTACAGAGCGGGGCATGCTGGGACACGGGGACTACAGACTACAGAGCGGGGCACGCTGGGACACGGGGACTACAGAGCGGGGCACGCTGGGACACGGGGACTACAGACTACAGAGCGGGGCACGCTGGGACACGGGGACTACAGACTACAGAGCGGGGCACGCTGGGACACGGGGACTACAGACTACAGAGCGGGGCACGCTGGGACACGGGGACTACAGACTACAGAGCGGGGCATGCTGGGACACGGGGACTACAGACTACAGAGCGGGGCACGCTGGGACACGGGGACTACAGACTACAGAGCGGGGCACGCTGGGACACGGGGACTACAGACTACAGAGCGGGGCACGCTGGGACACGGGGACTACAGACTACAGAGCGGGGCACGCTGGGACACGGGGACTACAGAGCGGGGCACGCTGGGACACGGGGACTACAGAGCGGGGCACGCTGGGACACGGGGACTACAGAGCGGGGCACGCTGGGACACGGGGACTACAGACTACAGAGCGGGGCACGCTGGGACACGGGGACTACAGACTACAGAGCGGGGCACGCTGGGACATGGGGACTACAGAGCGGGGCATGCTGGGACACGGGGACTACAGAGCGGGGCACGCTGGGACACGGGGACTACAGACTACAGAGCGGGGCACGCTGGGACACGGGGACTACAGACTACAGAGCGGGGCACGCTGGGACACAGGGACTACAGACTACAGAGCGGGGCATGCTGGGACACGGGGACTACAGACTACAGAGCGGGGCACGCTGGGACACGGGGACTACAGACTACAGAGCGGGGCACGCTGGGACACGGGGACTACAGACTACAGAGCGGGGCACGCTGGGACACGGGGACTACAGACTACAGAGCGGGGCACGCTGGGACACGGGGACTACAGAGCGGGGCACGCTGGGACACGGGGACTACAGAGCGGGGCACGCTGGGACACGGGGACTACAGAGCGGGGCACGCTGGGACACGGGGACTACAGACTACAGAGCGGGGCACGCTGGGACACGGGGACTACAGACTACAGAGCGGGGCACGCTGGGACATGGGGACTACAGAGCGGGGCATGCTGGGACACGGGGACTACAGAGCGGGGCACGCTGGGACACGGGGACTACAGACTACAGAGCGGGGCATGCTGGGACACGGGGACTACAGACTACAGAGCGGGGCACGCTGGGACACGGGGACTACAGAGCGGGGCACGCTGGGACACGGGGACTACAGAGCGGGGCACGCTGGGACACGGGGACTACAGACTACAGAGCGGGGCATGCTGGGACACGGGGACTACAGACTACAGAGCGGGGCATGCTGGGACACGGGGACTACAGAGCGGGGCATGCTGGGACACGGGGACTACAGACTACAGAGCGGGGCACGCTGGGACACGGGGACTACAGACTACAGAGAAACAGACTACAGAGAAAGGGACGCTGGGAAATGTAGTTCCAGATAGAGAGACAGTGCAGAGTGAGGCACGCTGGGAAATGTAGTTTCACACAGACAGGGAGAGGCACGCTGGGAAATGTAGTTCCGGATTGATAGACAGGGAAAGGCACGCTGGGAAATGTAGTTCCACACGGACAGGGCAGGTTAGCGAGAGGCACGCTGGGAAATGTAGTTCCGGATTGATGGACAGGGCAGGTTAGCGAGAGGCACGCTGGGAAATGTAGTTCCGGATAGACAGACCTATCTATCTGAAATATCTCTATGTATACCTAGAAGACTTAACTAACATGGCTATGAGTATGATTTTCACAGATGATTAATTATTAATCTATTTTTAATTATCCATTACAATTTTAAATGAGCTATATAAACACAATACCTTAAACACGAGTAGAAATATATACATAGTATAACAAAATTAACTTTAAATTTGTATCAATAGACTAAAATCTATACCAATGTAAAACATTTTAAACAAGTTGTTGCTCTTTAGAAGTAAGTTCCTTCCTTAATCTACTCTTTCATCCTATTATATCTATATCATATCCCCTTTTCGTCTTTAGAAAGAGATATCATTTATAATCAACCTGCTTTAAAGAAAAATATTGTTTTTTCTCTGTCCCACACCAGAGGGCTCTTCTGATTTGGGACACAAGAATCTCTTAACCTTTTCTTTTAGCAATATGTCTGGGTTTAGAGAAGGAGTGAGCCAATTCCATCTCCAAAGCCAGCTTGATAATTTTGGGAATGTGGGCGTAGTTTTTCTTACTACTTCCTGCTGGAGGGGGGTGCTGCATCTTATGGGGACACAAAGAAAATTTTAGGATTATGGAGTAGTCCATTAGGGTGAACCTCTGAGCCAGTTGCCTTGAAACCATTCTGGATGTCAGATCATCTGTGCCATTGTGTCATTGGAGACCTTTTAGGTGGTCTTGGCTGATCAAACCTGATGTATCTTAATCTGGAACAAATCCACAGCCTCTGGCTTTCTATGGAAACAAAAGCAGAGACTCCTTTCCAAAGCAACATATCCTTATATCCAAATTTCGAAGTCAAGGTACTTTTAAAATTTACATTTTTGTTTAACTCAACAGCTTTTATGATCAAATCTTTTTCTGTGGTTAAAAATCCCAAAGACAAGACAAACCAGATTCTCTGTGTAATATCCATCTTTGTAAGACTGAAATGCCACTGTGGCTGCTGGCTCCACCCACCTCAGCTTCCCAACATGGTGGTGGTACAGTTTACCGCCAGCTCTGGGTCTGGAGCCATGTGTACCATCAACTAACAGAAGCAGTTCTATCAAAGCAGTGCATAGCCCAGAAACTTTTTTTTCTTTTTTTTTAAACTAGCAAAGGCTAAATCTCCCACGTAGCAGAGTAAAGTGTTGCTTGTAGACTCCTCATTCCCACCAAAGTGCAGGTCAGACGCACACGCCAGGAACCCGCCATAGTAGCTCAAACCGGCAGGCTGCCGTTAACTTGAGAGAGACAATTAGGAAACTGTTTTTACCTCCGTCTTAGAATCTTTTTTTCTCAGATTTTAGGTGGAAACTCTTGCCAACACGTTGGACGCCATTTTTAGTTAGAGTTTTCCTGCCTGGCCCAGTCAGGACAAATCTCTCTTACCCGCCAGTCCCAGAGTCTCTCAGACACAACCAAGAAAGCACACAGAAACTTACATTGTTTAGTAACTGTATGGCTGTGTCAGGCTGCTTATTATCTACTTCTTCTATCTTAAATTAACCCATTTCTGTTAGTCTATACTTTGCCACATGGCTCGTGGCTTACCAGTGTTTTTACATGTTGCTTCTCATGGCGGCGGCTGGCAGTGTCTCTCCCCAGCCTTCTACTTCCCAGAATTCTCTACTCTCTTGTCCCACTTATACTTCCTTGCCTGGCCACTGGCCAATCAGAACTTTATTTACACAGAGCGATATCCACAGCAGATATTTCTTAGGGAGGTCATATATTTCCAGAAAAATGTCATTCATCAAACAGGCAAAAAGGTTTTTAAATTCTTGTGAGGTAATGTTGTCAGCCATATTACAAGAATCACTCAAAATTTGTTAGTCAGTTTTAAGGTGTAAAATTATCAAGTACTTTTACTTGAAAGAAGCTTATCTTTCCGTGGTTTTGGGGGGTGCAGTAGCACTTTTCAGCCAGCAGGAGGCATTGGTATAGCTCCCAAGCAAGGCCTGCTAGCAACCTTGGCTGGCGGAAGCTGAAGGCAGGAGGCAAGATGGCAGAGAGCCGGCACTCAGGGAGGAGTGGGAATGCCTCACTCACAGCGGTTTTCGCTGGTCTAGGGGCTAAGCTAGGGAACTGAGACCAGACTGGCTGTTCCCTTTTTCGGGAATGGGACCCTGTAGTCATCCCCTGGTTAAATGGAACTTTGCAGGCGGGTTTAGATGCCCGCCAGCCAGGAGGAGGCTGAGGGAGGGAGCCGCCTGGGACTTTGGAATTTGCCCCACGTGAGCGCCAGATATTGGTGAAGTTATTAAGGCCATGCCACATAGTTAAAAGGGAGGTTTATTTTGTGGGGTAACTTACAAATGAAGCGGTAGGTTGCAGGGTCTGGCAAAGGTATAGGACAGTCCGGCGGTGTTCTCTGGAGAACTCTGCTCAGTCTACCTCCAGCGTCCAGCATCCAGGAACCAAGAGAGCCACCTCCTCTTGCTCCTAGGTCTTCTGCTCCCTCCTCTGCCCTGCCTTGTGGGCGTGATCATTACTGAAGCCTCAATGGGGGTTGGAACTTCCAGGCCAATGCTGGGATGGCTATCCACTACAAGAGTCATGAAGAGAAGTGTTATTTTTTCAACCAAGTGAAGTGATTCTCTGCTTTAACACATAATTTTCAGCATTTTTCATAAGTTTAGGATCTGATTCCTCTGTTCCCAGAAAGAGATGTGCAGCTTAGCTCATATACATGCTAGCTCATCACGCCCACCCAAAAAACGTGCAAACAAACAAACAAAGTCCCAGTTGTTAAAGAAGACATTTTGTAGATCATGCCTTGTGACAAGACCCATCTCCATGGGGCATCACTATCCATCTTTCTCTAGGTAGAAGAAACTGATATGCCGAGAGCCTAAGGTGCCAAAGACATAACCAAGAATTTCCTGGTTATTCCTGCTGTTCTGCCCTTGATTTGCACTCTGTTCCTCAGAATTGTATTCTAAACCTGTATTTGTGGTTATTTCAGTTCCTACCCCTAGACCTTATTCTCATTGGATAACCTTGGCAGTAGCTCAAAAGGGCCTGTTACATGTCCTTGGAGAAGGACAAAATCAAAGTGACTTTTCACATCTGATAAGGTCTATTTACTTTTGAAGGAGGAAATTTGTAAAAGATCTGTTTACAGAACTCTTAATGAAGAGGCACAAGAGTTAAAGGGACACTGAGAAATTTTGATGGGGATGTGTGTACATCAGCCCTGGAGTTAATATTCAAACTCAGGTAATAATAATTGCACACATTGCCAGTCATTACTTACACCCCTTCATACCTGCAATTTAAAGTGCTACTTTGCTCTCAGCTTTAAGGAGTTTCTTCTGATCTTCATGGAAGGACATAGCATAAGATGGAAATTCATAGTTAAGGCCCAAGTCATTCCCCATATCTTAAAAGTTTAGTGGTCAGGAAATTCAAAGAAAAATACATTCATTGAAGTGAAGCTTGTTGTATAAAACACATTAGAAGAATTTAGCATAGCACTTGATATGGCAAGACAATATCAGGGGACATTTGTTGACAGGGTGAAGAAGTTTTTGAGTCTTTGAGTATCTCAGTGTCTTTGAAAAACTTTAACAGGGAAACACAAGTTGGGTTTAGGAAGAAATAGTGATAGGGATTCACTATGAACCCCCCATATTGTGCATGCCCAGAAGACCTAGACACTTTCACCTAGACATTTCCAGGTCAAAATAAACATTTCTGGGTCAAAATAGCCATTTCCAGGTCAAAATAGCCATTTCTAGGTCAAAACATCTCACATGACCAGGACCCTGTGGCTTTGCATGGTTGTGTAAAGCACACAGCACAACCATGTGATCTATGCGCATGCATGGAATAGCTATATGAGCCTGTGTATGCAGGTGCAGCCCAGCCTTTATAAGTGGGTGCCATGTTCCCAACACCTTCTTTATTCACTTGTGTTTTCCGCAGGTCTCTCACACTTTTCTCTCTTCCATGTCTTAATAAAACTCTTGTTAGTGGATTTTGTTGTGTTTCTTGACATTTCTTTGCAGGGTAAGAGTGCTGTCAAATAATGAACAAGTAGGATCTCTTCTTCTGCGACAGACATAGTGCTGTTGAGCATTTCATGAAATACACATCTCACTGACTTGTGAAAACCTCTCTGTCATAGAGTTCTTTCTTAACATCTTTTTTACATTGAGTTACCAGGCACAGCAACTTAGAATGGGAAAATTTATCATCGCCCACAATTCCAGGTAATAGTTCCATTTTGGAGAAATCAAGGTAGGAACTCAACTAATCATATCACATCCACATCCAAGAGCAGAGATAAACAAATGCACACATGCTTCTTGTTTGGGTATGATTATGCTCTATGTTCTTCATACTTACACAGGACAGGTTACAGACAATGAAATGATTTTGCCCATTTTAGGGAGTCTTATCTCAATGAACAATTAACAAAATCCCACAGACACATGTTCAAAGTAAATCTGATCTATATAACTTCTCATTGAGGGTCCCTCCTCCCAGGTGACTAGTTTAATTCAGTCTGATAATAAAAATTAATAATGACACTGCCCCAGCATCACTGTCAGGATTTCTGGAGACTTCTTTCTGCATTCAGAAGTGTGGTCCTCAACCTGTGGGTCACCATCCCATTGGGGGTTGCATATCAGATATCCTGCACATCAAATATTTGAATTATGATTCATAACAGTAGCTAACATAAAATTAAGAATCAATCAAACAATTAGGGTTCATCATAAGAAGAGGAACTACTGTTAATACAATTTAAAGGGTCAGACTATTGGACAAATTAAGAACAAATCATCTGGACTGTCCAGTGGAACCATTTTTTCTATGTTCCTATATATGAAGGGGCTTGCAAAGGAATTTCCTGAATATACTTTGCTTTATAGGAAACTCATGTTCTGTGTGGAAGGCTCCAGCTGTCTGGACACCTTTACTACCCAGTAACAGCAGAATACTTTGAGCTACTCAACAGTGAGTATAACAACCACTACACACATGTTGATGACACAGATTTTAGTCACACTGAGCTGCATGACCATATCACACTCCAATGTGTACTTGTTCCTAGGCCATGTCATCCTCTTCCTCTATCATAACTCTGCCTAGCTGTTTCCTGTAGACTCTTTAACAGGAAATTGTTTAACAATTATCCTTCTCAGTCAGCATTAAGTCTTTAATGTCTTGTGACTATGGAGATAAGGAGAAGCAGGAAGTTATGAAGAACTATAGCATATATAAATTTTTATGATATTTTTACTTTGTGTACATAAAATTTCAATAGGAGATTAACATTCAGCTCCACACATGGAATGAACAAAAGAATGTCCAATCAATTAGAGAGAGATCTCTGGCTTTGGATGAAGTGGGTGCTGAAGGGCTTCCCTTGTATCCCAGTAGAGGCTCCTGCAAAGGTCAGCTTGACTTCTAGTGTATTATGAGGAAAGCTCATTAGCAGGGAAGCAATGTCAGTTCCCACGACATCTGCAGCTCTTCCCTGGACATTCTATTGTATCCTGGAGATCCCTGGCAACCTCTGTGATGTCACCTATGTTGTGGCAATACCAAGTTGCCATGGGAAGTTTATTCAATGTCTTCACCATATACTCTGAACATGTTGGCATACTGAAGAGTCTAATTCAGAAAGATAATGGATTGGGTAGAGAGAACAGAGAGTGGCAGAATAAAGCTGACTTTTAGCCTCAGAGTAAAACATCAAGAAAGAAATGGTCAAGATAATTGTGAAATGAGTTCTGTGGAGGAAAAGAGAAGCTTCTTGGAGGAAGTGGTCTTGAACTGAATCTTCCAATAATGAGTCACAGAAAGCTGGAGGCTCTAGGAACCAACAGCACATCCCTGTGTGTCATGGCTCTTGAAATTCAAGGGTTCCATTATACTAATTGTTTTTCCTCAGAGGTCAGGAACTGGTAAGGCCAAAGCTTTATGCTGGGAACTCTTTGCTTTTGTTGCTTTTGGAGGATAGGCACTGAGGAATGAACATGAGACCAACATGAAATCAGGAGAGATTAATGAGGTGTGCCAATTTCAAGTCTGAACATCACTGTAGTTCAACAACACTGGCTAACTTTAAATACTTCCCAGTTGCTTTGTGAGTCCTGAGTTGTTAGTGAGGTGACTTGTTGAGTCTGATGACCATGTTCTGCCCTTATATGTCTTCTCCATCAATAGTTATTTGGTTAGTGAAACCTGTCCCGATATTTGGGCAACCTCTAAATGACTGGAGTGATTGTAAACTAAGGCAAATTTTTCTGACTCTCTCTCCTTGCTTTCTTGGTGTATGTGCTATGACAGAGAGAACCAGATAGCTGAGATAATCACTTCCCTTCAAATAGAGAAGACAGCTGAATTCCCCAGAGTGGGTATCTGAATCATGGGACAAAATAATTTGTGGTGTCACTGAATCATTGTTAAACAAGCTTCCTCAAACTTTTGATTATGACTCAGGGTGGACTGTCCATCCACTTTGCATTGTCATACTGCAAGCTAATTTGTGTACATCTTCCCACAAGGAGAACCAGGGAGCCACCATCCCACCAAACCTTCCTCACCAAGATGCATTTGAAGCAGAAGGTGCAGAGACTGAACAGTCAGCTACAGCAAATGACCATTGAAAGAAATTAGAAAATGCATTGTACAACGAACAAAGCTGTACCTCGTGGGTGGAGTTGTGTTCTCCAGTAGTGGGAGTCTGGGTTCTGCAGCTAGGTGGGGGCTGGGACCTGAGAAGCAGTGTGGTAGACTGTCTT
>NW_023413780.1:0-633 GCF_903995425.1 Onychomys torridus | reverse complement strand
ATTTTTAACTTTCTTCTCCATTTTAGATTTTTTGATGGACTTGAAGTGTTGAGACCCTGGTAAAGGACTTGTAACATTTTATACATCTGTAACGATTCCCTCCTGTTTGGACTTTGGATGGCTTTGTAGATGTGAGATCTGCCCTAAAGAACTTGTCCCATTCTTTACATCTCTAAGGATTTAATCCTGTATATATTCTTTGATAAATGTGTAAACGTGAGCTTTGAGTAAAGTACTTTCCACAATCTGAACATTTGTAAAGTTTCTCTCCAGTGTGTGTTTGTTGATGAACATGAAGTTTTGAGCTCTTTATAAAGGACTTGCCACAATCTGAACGTTCATAAGGTTTCTCTCCAGTGTGTATTCTGTGATGAGCATGAAGGTCTGAGCTCTGAGTAAAAGACTTGCCACAATCTGAACATTTATAAGGTTTCTCTCCAGTGTGTGTTCTTTGATGAACATGAAGGTCTGAGCTCTGAGTAAAGGACTTGCCACAATCAGACATTATAAGGTTCTCTCCAGTGTGTAGTTCTTTGATGAACATTAAGGTTTGAGCTGTGAGTAAAGGACTTGCCACAATCTGAACATGTATAAGTTTCTCTCCAGTGTGTGTTCTTTTGGTGAACATGAAGT